>NW_026854688.1:0-39743 GCF_026571515.1 Ruditapes philippinarum | reverse complement strand
ATATCATTTTGGCTGTTACTAGTATCACAGTGTTGGTTAGACCGTTGGTTAGACTGTGGGAGCAGCTATAAAAGCCTTAAATAGATAAAATAACCCATGTAATGTCATGTGTTTTACTTCATCGTTATCAGGAAAGTCCATGGATGACTTAAGACATATTTATGAAGAAAGAATAAACTAAATTGAACATTTAAACGAGTTAAAACAAGTACAATTCATATTTTACGAAATGAAATACAACTGAGTTGTCATTTAACTGGTAGCTAAAGATTCTCCCATTATCTTCTAGATACAGGTTTCGGCGTACTGACATTGCGGTACGGTGATTTTGAGACAATAAGAATCATAATTAGCTGCACCTAGACACTAGTGTAAAAATACCTAGAAATGGAAATTATAAACTGTATCTGCTTGATTTAGGCAACATTGTATTTAATGTATGAATTGTCATAGATTTGATTAAGTGAACCTAAATTTAAAGAAAGTATCAATAAAACGTGAAATTATTTGTCATAAAAATCGGGAAAGATAATCGGCTAAAATTTATATCTAATTTTGTATGTATATGCGTCTATTAATTTTACACTTTGCAATTAAGTTTAGGCAAAAGTTAATTCTTATACATGTATAGACTCTTAATCTTATTTCATACATGTATATTTAAATCTTTGTTGTAGTTACATTTGATTTTGTAATAAATGTATTCTCCAAGGAACTATTAAAATGATTATGCAATGACTTTGTCTTTTGTAAAAATTAGCGTCATTAAATCAAATATCTAGACTTGGTTTTGCTTGTGTACCCAGCCTGCCTTTCCGGGCCAATCATAATCACGCAAAATGCGTACGAATACAAACACATGTTACAGACGGCGCTACCGATGTTTCCATACATATCCATAATAAGTTGATCCCAAATTATACCGTCCATAATACCGATTTATCCTGATGCTGTGTTGTTTCTATGGCAAAAGTACATGTATGCTTGATACGTACAAAATCATCCGTGAATTTAGGCGTGACCATTCAATTCTTTTTGTTTGTTTGTTTGTTTTTCACATGCAATGTTTCCACAAACATTTTTTACAGAAATTCATTGCTAATGAAGGGACTGACATATTTTGATGTACGTGAACCATTCTAGGAGACACTTTAAAAAGTATATAACCTAGATACTAGCTTTAGTCTAGCTGGCCGGTTTTGCTCCTTTTCACATCGGATCACGACATTAAATGAATTTACCAGAACACATTTCAGCCACCGCATCATTCTTGAGCACGCTTTCAGGCAAAGAACCAGCATTAGTTGCCACCACTTTTGCAAGGAACTGAACTCTAACAAGCCAGTGCAGAGTACCTCAGTGCGAATGACTGAATTAAATATTTCATGATCAATCACAAAGAAAGTGACCTTTACCATCCGTGAATCGAACCCGGATCGCCCGATTCACAGTCCAACGCTCTACCTATTGAGCTAACCGGACGGCTTAGCTTTAGTCTAAATCCAGACTATACCCCATATACCAGCTAAAGTATAGATCCTGGCTATACCACATATACCGGTACAAGCTATAACCTATATACCAGCTATAACCTATATACTAGCTATAACCTATATACCAGCTATAACCTATATACAAGCTATAAACTTTACACTAGCTATAACCTACATACTAGCTATAACATATATACCAGCTATATACCAGCTATAACCTATATACTTGCTATAACCTTTACACTAGCTATAACCTAGAAACTAGCTATAACCTACATAATAGCTATAACCTATATACCAGCTATAACCTATATACTTGCTATAACCTTTACACTAGCTATAACCTAGACACTAGCTATAACCTATATACCAGTTATAACCTATATACCAGCTATATACTATATACCAGCTATAACCTATACACTAGCTATAACCTAGACACTAGCTATAACCTATATACCAGCTATAACCTATATACAAGCTATAAACTTTACACTAGCTATAACCTACATACTAGCTATAACCTATATACCAGCTATATACTATATACCAGCTATAACCTATATACTTCCTATAACCTTTAAACTAGCTATTAACTTGACACTAGCTTTAACCTACATACTAGCTATAACCTATAAACCAGCTATAACCTATATACCAGCTATAACCTATATACTTGCTATAACCTTTACACTAGCTATAACCTAGACACTAGCTATAACTTACATACTAGCAATAACCTATATACCAGGTATAACCTATATACCAGCTTTTACCTATATACTAGCTGTTACCTATATACCAGCTATAACCTATATACTAGCAATAACCTTTACACTAGCTATAACCTACATACTAGCTATAACCTAGATACCAGCTATAACCTATATACCAGCTATATACTATATACCAGCTATAACCTATATACTTGCTATAACCTTTACACTAGTTATAACCTAGACACTAGCTATAACCTACATACTAGCTATAACCTATATACAAGCTATAACCTATATACTTGCTATAAACTTTACACTAGCTATAACCTACATACTAGATATAACCTATATACTAGCTATAACCTATATACCAGCTATAACCTATATTCTTGCTATAACCTTTACACTAGCTGTAACCTAGACACTAGCTATAACCTAGATACCAGCTATAACCTATTATACCAGCTATAAACTATATACCCACTTTAACCTATACACTATTTATAATCTATAGACCAGCTATAACCTAAACACCAGCTATTACCTAGATACCAGCTTTTACCTATATACTAGCTGTTACCTATATACCAGCTATAACCTATATACTAGCAATAACCTTTACACTAGCTGTAACCTACATACTAGCTATAACCTATATACCAGCTATAACCTATATACCAGCTATATACTATATACCAGCTTTAACCTATACACTATTTATAATCTATAGACCAGCTATAACCTAAATACCAGCTATTACCTAGATACCAGCTTTAACCTATATACTAGCTGTTAGCTATAAACAAGCTATAACCTAGATACCAGCTTTAACCTATATACCAGCGTTATACTATATACCAGCTTTAACCTATATACAAGCTTTATCCTATACACTAGCTATAACTTATATACTAGCTATAACCTAAATATCAGCGTTAACCTATATCCCAGCTATATACTATATACAAGCTTTAATCTATATACAAGCTTTAACCTATACACTAGCTATAACCTAAATACCAGCTATAACCTATATACCAGCGAGTACCTAGGTACCAGCTATGATCAATATACCAGCTTCTACTTAGATACCATATATAACTTAAATAGCAGCTATAACCTATATACTGGCTAAAAACTATATACAAGGTATAACCTATATACCAGCTATTACCTAGATACCAGCTATAACCTGTATACAAGCTAAAACCTATATATCAGCTATTATCTATATACCAGCTATAACCTATATACCAGCTATAATTTACATACCAGCTATAACCTATATACCAGCTATTGCCTAGATACCAGCTTTAACCTATATACCAGCTATTACCTACAAACCAGCTAAAACCTATATACCAGCTTTTACTTATATACCAGCTATGATCTATATACAAGATATTACCTATTTACTAGCTATAAACTATATACTAGCTATAAACTAGATACCAGCTATGATCTATATACTAGATATAATCTATACACTAGCTATAACTTACATATTAGCTATAACCTGTATACCAGCTATTACCTATAAACTAGCTATAATCTATATACTAGCTTTAACCTATATATATCAGCTATTACCTAGATATCAGCTATAACCTGTATTCAAGCTATAACCTATATATCAGCTATTATCTATATACAAGCTATAACCTATATACCAGCTATAATCTATATACCAGCTATAACCTATATACCAGCTATTGCCTAGATACCAGCTTTATCCTATATACCAGCTATGATCTATATACTGGCTATTAGCTATATACCAGCTATAACCTATATACCAGCTATTAACTAGATTCCATCTATAACCTATATACCAGCTATAACCTATATACAAGCTATAACCTATATACAAGCTATAATCTATATACCAGCTATAATCTATATACCAGCTATAACCTATATACCATATATTGCCTGGAAACCAGCTTTTACGTATTTACCAGCTATGATCTATATACAAGATATAACCTATATACTAGCTATAAACTATATACTAGCTATAAACTAGATACCAGCTAGCTATAATCCATACACTAGCTATAACCTACATATTAGCTATAACCTGTATACCAGCTATTACCTATAAACTAGCTATAATCTATATACTAGCTTTAACCTATATATATATCAGCTATTACCTAGATATCAGCTATAACCTATATACCAGCTATATACTATATACTAGCTTTAACCTATACACTAGCTTTTACCTATATACCAGCTATAACCTCGATACCAGCTACTAAGTATTACCTAGATACCTATTATTACCTATATACCAGCTATAACCTATATACAAGATATAACCTATATACGAGCTATAACCTCTATACAAGCTATAACCTATATACAAGCTATACCCTATATACGAATTATTACCTAGATACCAGCTATTACCTATATACAAGCTATAAACTATATACAAGCTATAATCTATATACTAGCTATAACCTATATACAATCTATAAACTATACACAAGCTGTAACCTATATACAAGCTATAACTTATATACAAACTATAACCTATATACTAGCTATAACCTATATACTAGCTATAACCTATATACAAGCTATAACTTATATTCACACTTTAACCTATATACTAGCTATAACTTATAAACTAGCTATAATCTAAATACCTGCTGGTACCTATATACAAGCCATAACCTTTACATCAGCTATAACCTATATACTAGCTTTAACCTATATACATACTATTACCATTATACTAGCTATAACCTATGTACCAGCTAAAGGCTAGATCCTGACTATACCCCATATACCAGTTTTAGTCTATTCTAGATACTGGCTATAACCAGTATACCAACTATACTCTAAATACTAACTATAACCTATAGCATGTTTTTTCTTGTAAGAACTAAACTTTAATGAACAGACGACAAATTACTTGAGTTGAAGGAAATTAAAGCGGACACAATCTTCAGTCTACAAACACAAGGCCGTGCCTTCTGTATCCTTGACTAAAGAAATGCTATGTTTATATACACTTAGTTTTGATAATTCAGATATTCACAATCACGTCTCATATAATCACAGCATATGGACTGATAGATGTAATGTTTTGATGTATGAAAACACCTTTTAATCGTAAGTTCTAGTGTTTTATTGTAAATTTCTTTCTTTACATCTCATTGTACATTAACACCAACATGAACCAATGGTTACTGTTGCATTCTAATGATTTCTTAATTTTTAGACAAGAAACACTTCATCTTCAGTATAAGTTGTAGACTTTTATTTATTTAATAATTTATTTTCCCTAGAGAAGTTAGAAAAAACAATGGCACGACCTTCAGTCCTTCAAAGAAAAAATGCTCATCTGGATCGCTATTCAAAAATTGAAGAGTCTTAATTAACATAAGAGTAAGTAATGACATTTTCTTTCTTTGAAACGAAAGTGGTCTGAGGTTTGGTCGTACGAAACGTTCACATGGTCCTTAAATCTTATGAACAAGGATGTTTTTGTCATAAAATTTCCTAATCACGTGAAACTGTAACGATGTGGTTTTTGGTGATGATGTGTTCATGGTTTTTCCTCGAATGTTGTATTGTTCATCAACGTGATTGGGTTTGGTCTTAATTGTTGTAATCAACATGTTATTGTGTAGATATTTCCCTCTGTTTCGTAAATTTTCAAAAGGAATCCTAAACAGCTCAAAACTAAAGGACTTGATAAGTATACTACAAGAAGTATGTTGAAAGTTGTTAAGTATTTAGGAATTTTTTTTCCGATCATATATTTCCCTCTTTATTTTCAATAAAAAATATTGTTCCCGGAAGTAAAAAGAAAATGGTGAATTCTTAAAACTTCTGTATCAATCACTATAATTATAATGCGTTACTAACGCAGTTAGAGGTATTAATGTATATTTTGACCTCTTTATTAATGATTGTAAGTGCCGTTGGCAATGTGTAAATTTCTTTTTGTTCAATTCACAGTATTCTAATTTTAAATACATTTTCAAAATTTTCATGAAAATTAGTATGAATCTGGAGGTATGCTGCTTTAATATAACGGAATATATGGAATCAAGGGGCTAACAACATGGTGTGGCCTAAATGCATCGATTCGAAGACTATTTCTTGTACTTTGACATTATTTCAATTAACAATAACGTAGAAGACCTATCGCTGTATACAACTGATGAATTCAAACTGCATTATCGCCCATAAATTTGACAATTGTTCACAACAATACTGGACTGGACGCCATGTTGTCAGTTTGTGTTACCTCGAAAATCAAGTAATTCCGTACCGTGAACATTTGCAACTTAAATTTATATGGACAATGTGACTAACACGGGTTCAGTATATTTATCAATAAATTGATAGCAAAGTTTGTCAAGTTTTACCACAAGCGTTTTGTTTTTCTTTGTTAGGATAAACGTCATATTGATGTTGATGAGGTGCAATTGAGATGTAATTGAGATGCTATTGTTTTCTGTCTGCTTATTCAGTTTCATGGAACGCTTAAAAGTACTTAAAACGAAAGGGGGAAAAGGGAAATGTATTCAAAACCAAAGATTAACTGTAAATTATAACATTCACTTTCATTATGATATTGTTATAATCATTATAATTACAGGACAAAATACCATGTCATGAGATAAGACATAGTGTGTGTTTTTTCTGTTATTTGCTTCCCTGCTTTATTTACCATGGCATTCTGACGTTTGATTGGTTGTGTTGATAGCTTGATAAGACAAGTATGTATGTTTCGCTGTGATTAGGAGGATGTCTCTCATTTGGTGCATCGCATGAGCATGTGTCCCAAATCTTGCACCACGATACGTTTTGAGAACATGAGTATGTCTCACATTTGATGCACCACGGCACGCTATAAGTACATGAGCATATCTCACACCTGGTGTCACACGACACGCTAGGTGTACATGAGCATGTCTCACATTTGATGCACCACGGCACGCTATAAGTACATGAGCATTTCTCACATCCGATGTACCACGACACGCTTTGAGTACATGAGCATTTCTCTCCTCTGATGTACCACGACACGCTATGTGTACTAGAGCATATCTCACAATTGATGTACCACGGCACGCTTTGAGTACATGAGCATGTCTCTAATTTGGTGCACCACGGTACGCTTTGAGTACATTAGCAAGTCTCACAATTGGTGCACCACGGTACGCTTGAGTAAAATTAGCAAGTCCCACAATTGGTGCACCACGGTACGCTTTGAGTACATTAGCAAGTCTCACAATTGATGCACCACGGCACACGTGTTTGTATCTGGCAGAACACTGATAGTTGTAATTATACTAAACATGTTTAAACTCCAGACAATGTTACTCTAGCACCGGTGTTGTGCATAACACTAACTGAATCAGTTATCCCGAATGACTTGAACACTATAACTAAATAGAGCGCGGGATCATTTTATTGGCACTGTGTTGTATTAGAGCACATTGTTTGGCTTAGAGTAATGTAAGGCTGGATGTTCTTGTGGGCTGTGTGACTTGGAAGGCGATCTTGAATGTTGATTTTTGTATTCTTTGACGTACATAAAGAACATTATTTAAGATATGAAACCAATACCAAAACATTTCAAACTTAACTCACAATAACTTGTATTAATATTTAACCTGCTGAAATCCTCCATCAATGGACGTGTCCAGCTTCCATTTTCAGAACTGTTGGTCAAACTGCAATGATGTGAAGTCTATCCTGACTCTGTCCTGTTACCTCAAGGTAAGGGTTAAATGAAATAATTTCAATGACAATAAATCTAGTTTTGAGTTTTCTGATGGCTCAAGTGTTAACAGCATTCTAGTCAAATACATATACATGTAGGTAGTTTCCAACTTAGTGTTGTTCATTCATCAATATGAATATTTCAGATGCCTTTTTTATTATGTACCGCCTCCGTGGTCTAGGGGTTAGAGTCGATGACTTCGAATCCAGTTACCTCTCTGGCGTGGTTTCGATCCCCGGGAGATGCTTTGGTAGTTTAGCGCGGAGGAAGGTAGTCTAGTACTGATGTAACTCTCCAGGAACGATGGTTAGGAAAATACCCGCCTACATGACTGAAATACTGTTGGGAACAGGCGTAAAATAATGAAACAAACAAACAAACAAAAATTTTTTTTACTATCGTGTGTTTATTAAGTGGACGAGAGACAGAAGAAATATTTGCGACAAAATACAGAAAAAATTGTCTATCACACCATGGACACGAATCTGATATGTATTGACTTAAGTGTTTTCAAACTAAGATTTTGGGAAGGCTTACACAATTTTATTTGTGTGCATGAGTGGCATAAGAAGTAATATATTTCCATTTAAATAAGGAAATGGAATACCCCGACCTCCAATTGTAATCTATGACCTATCCAAAAAAAAAATACCTAACATATCATAAGAAGAAAAACTTGTGATTTCAAGATCAGGAGTTGAGTATCTATTAATTAAGGAAATTATAGCATTATCATGTAGTTAATTATTTTAGTATCCTCATTTATGTACTCTCCCTATAAATATCCGTTCCCTGTTGTTGTTTAGCTACTTTTCATTGACGGATAGACACAAAAGTTTACAAGGTACGTAATTCTATGTGACAGTTAATTATGATAACGGTACATTTACTTGTAAAGATATTATCAAAGATTTAAATACAAAAAAATATGCATACAGATTTGTATATATTTGTATGTTACTTTTAGATGGTATTTTTTATAAGACTTTTATATTTATCCAAAAGTGTCATGCGATAATATATGTACTGATTTTATATGTATAAACTATCGTTATAAATTAATTCATAGATGAATAAATGGATAGATAAAAAATAGATAAAAACTTAAACAAAGAATTGCTTAACAAGCTCTATTTTTTAAAATGTATGGAAATGGATTCGTTGAAAATACTATAAAATACTAAAATGAAATATTTCCTGTTTCGCATTGTTGTGGGTTGTTTCTTTATAATTAAGTTGGGTGTATTAGTGGATATAATATCATTTTATAACACAATTAGTAGATATAATTCAAATCTCGATGCAGCTATTTACTTCTCTAAAGCATTGCATTAAGGTATGTTGAAAAAAATGAACTTTATGTCGGCTGTTATAAATCATTTATTTACCTATTAATCACCTTTCACACTCATTTTTTCAGATTAAGAAGTATCTTTTTACATTTTATATGCAATAAAGGAATATACATATTGCTGTTTTTGTTTTTTCCAGGGCCATGACATTGACGAAAATCAACTATTAAACAGGAGCATCAGCTTCTATGCCACTCACAATGTCATCTACAAATGCCCAGAACTTGTCTCTATCATTATGTACTATATTGGATAGTTTTGGGTACAGTAAAGAGCAAATTGAACTTCGATCAAAAGAAATGGATTACAGTCTTCAAAAAATAGAAATTACTGCCAACAGTTTCTTTAAATATAGTCTTTTACCTGAATTAACATACGTATCAGCTGGCAGTACAGGTGAAGGTATCCGACTGTCCGACAGTGATATTGACTATATGAATGCATTTCAAGATATCATATGCGTTGATGAAGGTTTCGAGAATAGTGTATGCGTAGTTCTTGAAAGTGATAGAACTAGTACGGCACCAGGTTACACAAAAATAGTTCTTATTTCTAACCTTGATTCATTTGATTTAAGAACATCATCTATGATTGAAAAGTACATGTATTTGCAAATAATGAGCAAATATCGTACGCAATCGGGGAAAAAATATATATCTAGTGAACAATTCAAAGGTATTACATTGGATGCAATGAATTTATTTGGATTGAAGATCTTTGGTAAGTGTTCAGGACCGGCCTTCCAACCAAATGATGATTTAAAAGTACAAATAGATTCAGTGATAAGTATTTATTTCTATGGAGGTAATTATTTAAACAAGTGGACAAACAGATCAAGGAATCACGCATGGCCTACATCCGAGGTTGTGAATGAAGTATCCCAGATGGAAGGATATATTGTACCAATTGGGGACAAACAAAGCGACATGCAAGCATATGAATGGAGAATATGTTATACTACAGCAGAAAAGAGATTAGTGTCAAGTCTTTCCGATACTCAACTTAAAGCATACGTATTATTAAAAATCATGGCTAAAACACTACTAAAACCGAGATGTAACTTTTTAACTTCATATGTTGTAAAAAATGTTATTTTCTGGGTCATGGAAATGTCAGATTCCTGTGAGTTATCGCCCAGTCACTTAGTTAATCTTATTCAAAAAGCGATATTTTTCATAAAGCACTGCGTCATTAACAATCATTTACCCAACTACATGATACCGGAAAGAAATCTGCTGAGAGGTGATGTGTTTGGTAAAGATAAGGTGGCCATTATAAGCTTCCTGTCAGACTGTCTAGAAGAAGGTGGAAGTATCCTGCTTAAAGTTCCTAAATTATATCATTGCGTCGCATTATCAATTTCAAAACCTGACCTTTTTCCCGTGTTCAGGAAATGGAGAGATGAGACAGAACGGATATTATGCCTGCTAACAGAGTGTATTTATGACTTTAGTGTTGTGAACCTGGTCGAGCAGAACCCATCAGTTGATGGGTTATTTAATTCGTTGCCCCGTAGATGTATGAGTGACAATAAAACTGTTGTGGCTTTTGAAAAACTCTTTATTCATGTTGTGCCAGATTTGTGGAGTTTGGAATGTTCAGGGACAACCGAAGAAGACATATACCAAATTTTTTTAGAAAGATTAAAACTTTTGAAAATCCTTTAATGAGGAAAATGTACAGTTCATCTGTAAATAAAATCAACACGACAGTTGGCATTTTACTAATTTATGATAATATTTATTGTACGTACAAACTAATGCAAAGGATAGTTATAGTAAGGATTTTACAAATTTAAAGGTGATTAATGGAAATAAAGTGAAAATTAAGAGGATTTCCGCCAGGAAGTGTAAACCATGTTCATGTTTATCCAACTAGATTCCTGCTCACGTCAAGAAAACGAAGTGGAAAGGGACGGAACTCCAGACTTACGTAGTGTGAGGAGTGATCACAAAATGAGATTGAAGCCAATTATAAAAGATTAGAAACAAAACAAAAGCAAACAAAATTTTGTTAATGATAATATTGTCTTATCCTTATATATTGTCATTCCATGATTTTTGAATGAATTTATTTGTGTACTCATCGATATCATTAAAGCAATGCAGGTAACCATTCCTGATGTCTTCTCGTTGTTTATATTATGATTGATAAAGAGAAAAAAATATTTTCTTTTCGTTTGTGCAAGCGAAGGATTAGAAAATAAAGAACTTTTGCATACATGACAATACTTAATTATTGAATCCATTTCCTTTACGTTGTAATTATCCACCCCCTTCTACCCTCTTCCCTTCAATACACTTCTAATTTTAATTGTACCACTTATGATTTCTTATGGTTTGTCCTTGGTATTGTAAGAACTTAAATTTTGGGTGAAGACTTACAAGTGTGTTTATATGTGTGTGTAAGTGTGCATGTGTGCGTTGGTCCGTGTGTGTATGTGAAAGGCATTATTGGTATTTTATTACCGTTTTGGATAAAGGAATGTGAACCATGACGTCAAATAGAAACCTATGACATAACTCATATCGGTAAACAACGTTATGAAAAATATTTCATTTCAATATCAGACGTTAGTGTCAAAACTAACTGATACTCAAACTAAAACATACGTATCACTGAAAGACCTGGTAAAAACAATTGTAACACCTAGATTTAAGATATTTTACTTCTTAAGTATTTATAAAAAACGTTTTCTGAATCATAGAAATGACATTTACTGGTCAGTTATCAGTTATCGCCAAGAAACTTATAAAAAAAATATACCTTTTCATAAAGCACCGCATCATTAACAACACTTAACCAAACTACATGATGCCGGAAGGAAATCTCCTGAGACGTTCTTTGATTGGTATTAGAAGGGGGACGTCTCAAAATTGCGGAAAATCACTATTTTGGATTGTTTGTTTTTTCCCCATCAAAACTGATTTCAAAGTGCTGCAATTTCTCAATGGATTGAGATAGAGTAAAAGGCTTCTCAGAGTTTGTTACTAGTTACCCTCAGATCGACCTGAGTCCATTTTTAGCCTGTCTCATGTCCAAACTTTTCTTGGCGATAAGGGGGACTGCCGCCCCCTTCAAACCCCCCAAACAGAAGGGCGACACATCCCCCTTTTGGCAACCCCTTGATGTACCATTTTCTGGGGGCGGCGCCGAAAAAAGTGATCATTTTTTTACAACATTTCTCAAACGAAAAACAGTTATTGGGGCCTTAACAGGGGCATTTCTCTCTGTTTGAGGCCTCAAAAAGGGGGAAAGGGGGCAAAAAACCGTCAAAACACGTTTATATGAGGTAAAAGGTTAAACTAATAACTAATGATAATCCCATTGTTATACATAAATTATATTGTCCTGTAATTCGATTGTATTTTATGTCCTTAAATGTAATTTAATATTTGAATGTGTAAAGTTTGGGGAGAAAATAATAAAAAAGATAGATTATTGTTTTACTAAATACATGTATACTAAAATTCTGACATGATGCTGTTCTCAAAATGGTTATGAAATCTCGTTTGTAATCCATTTCGGCGTACTGACATTGAGGTATGGTGAGTTTTAGACAATAAGCATCATTTAATGAACCTAGACACTAGTGTAGAAATACCTAGCAATGAAAGATATTTGGAACTGTACCTGCTTGATTTATGCAACCCGTCCTAAAACACAAACGTATTACAAATCGGTAACATTACAAGTGGCGACATATTTGATGTCATTGCTATCTTTTAGCTCAATTCCTTGTAAAGTATATTTAAAATATTAAGTAAAAACACCAGTTAAACTGACTAAGACACTTTTTAGTAATTAATAGACTTTAGAATAAAATTTTGGTATTCATTCCATTTGGTGATAAACTATCCGAATGATATATTCAGGAAATCTCTTTTAAAGTATTTTCCAATGATGTGTTACTTTATCAATAGTCATAAAAGAGAAATCCTTGCTAACTATAGTATGTCCTCGGCTATTAAAAAGTTCAGAAACATTTATAGTTGTTTCAGGATAATGGTTTATATCAAATCTATGACTATTCTTGCTGTTTGGAGCATATTTGACTAGTTTGACCAACATATTGTTTTGGACATTTTACATGTAATCAAGTAACCGCTATTGATGTCGTATGACGCTGACATTATTTAATTCCTGTCTAGTATTTATTTATGTACCCTTCAGAAGACTATTCAGTCGAAAAGTTGGTAAATTAAAGGGAATTTTAAGAATTTGCAGTTGACTATTTATTTCCTTTTATTATTAAAGTACATGTATACATATTCAAAAATTTGTAAAGTGATAACAGGTAAATCAATCACCTATTGAAGTTATCTGGATTAATTAGTATATATTTTTAAAATCAAGTGCCATATTGTTGACAATATGATAAGCCTGTTATGAAATTTGGGGCAAGATAAAGTACACGCTTGTGACAAAGGCACACATATATACATGTATATCCTATAAAAAAACAAATTATGAAAAAATGTAAACAAAAAGTTTCAACTTTAATTAGGAATAGTGAAAAACAGAATCCATAAAGAAAGCCCAACACGGCAAAATTGTAAAATGTTGCAGGCTCGGTTTGATTGAGCCTGTTCATGGACGGTAATGAAAATTGCATGTTACCGTCCACGCCCTCTAGCACCGGCTTTAGCAGAATTTAACATTTAAACACAAAAATGATGAAATTTTGAATTTAGTAACATTCGCAGATGTGTTCATATACGGCGGTTGTCATGGAACCTTCAATGTGACTTTTAATCTTTCCAAATTTGTCGGAAGGTCTAGCTCATTCTAGACATACTAAATTCTCTATTCTTGTAAAAATACTAATCCTGAATCCAAAATTCATGCAGAATTCATTTTCAAGCATTATCTTATTCTTTATGATGACTGAAGCTCACACTGGTTGCCTTAATTCATGGCTTTGCCGTTTCTGTTAAGATTCTTGTGATCCACGCTGTCCTACATGCATGGAGATTCTTCTTCTTCTTCTTCTTCCAATACTGTACATAACCCACTCTGGAGCATTGACGTACAGGGTGTATGTACAAAGTGTTGTGCGGCGAATAAGTGCAGATTTAAAAGAAGAACATGTTAAAAATAAAATCAACTCTGGCATATTAGGGCCCCATGACTAGTCCTCCCTTGAAGGCCTCAAGGTTGACTGCTGTGGCTAGGTGCTCTGGAAGCTGGTTCCACAGGCGGATGGCCGAAGGTACAAAGGAGAACTTCATGGCGTCTGTTCTGCAGAATGGGACATGGAATCTGTGTCCATAGCCATGGCCACCAAGTGTCAAGGGGGTGGAAGTACTGTGCAGCTGGGATGGCTATGAGGTTGTGCGTGATCCTGTAGACCATCACTAGCTTGGCATTGGAGCGGCGATGCTGTAGAGTTGGCCAGCCTAGGTCTGTCATCATTGCAGTGGTGCTGCTGGTAGTTTTGTAGTCGCCTTTTACAAATCGGGCTGCTCGCCTTTGGACAGCTTCAAGCTGGTTGATGTTGGTGGCTGTGTGTGGGTCCCAGACTGTGCCTGCGTACTCCAGGATTGGTCTAACAAGGGTCTTGTAGGCCTGGGCCTTGATGTCTTGTGGGCAGCTTGTGATGTTTCTTCTGAGGAATGATAGTGAGTTGTTGGCCTTTTTGATGGTAGATTCTGTATGTTTGTTCCATGAAAGATTATTAGCGATGTTGACACCAAGGTACTTTCCACTTTTGACAGATTGAAGAGTTGATTGATGGACCTTGTAAGCATAAATGATGGGGCTTCTTTTCTTGGTGATGTGTATGACTTCACATTTGCTGGGATTGAAAGACATCATCCACTTGCGTTCCCATTCCTGGAGTCTATCTAGGTCTTCTTGGAGGGCTAATGCGTCAGCTTCTGATTTGATTTTCCTGTAGATCAGGCTGTCGTCAGCAAATAGGCGGCTGATTGAAGTCACGCACTTTGGTAGGTCATTGATGTAAAGGAGGAACAGTAAAGGACCTAGTACTGTCCCCTGGGGTACACCGGATGTAACTGGGGAGGATGCAGATGAATGGCCTTCAACGACAACTTGTTGGCTGCGGCCAGACAGGAAGCTCTCAATCCAGCTTCTGACTGTCCCTCTGATGCCGTAGTGATCTACCTTGGAGAGGAGTCGTTGGTGAGGCACAACATCGAACGCCTTACTGAAGTCTAGTAGTATGGCGTCTACTTGTTCCCCTTGATCCAGGGCTGATGACAGGTCTTGAAGAGTAAGAAGAAGCTGACTTTCAGTTGAGCGTTGTTTTCTAAATCCATGTTGTTGATCTGAAAGGATGTTGTGATGGTCAAGGTGTTTCATAATTTGGCTATGTAGGATGTGTTCTAGGAGTTTGCTGCATACTGATGTGAGAGAAATGGGTCTGTAGTTGGCAGGGTTGCTACGGTCACCTTTTTTGAAGATAGGTGATACATTTGCCTTCTTCCAGACTGAAGGTACTGTTCCTTGTTGTAAAGAGGCGTTGAACAAGAGGGTGAGAGCCGGAGTAATGTCTTCGGCATAGTCCTTCAGGAATTGTGTAGGTATATAGTCAGGACCAGAGTTCATGCAGATTAATTGCTTTACAATTTCTGTAGAACAGCTACGGATGAATACTAACATAAATTATTTAGTGTCAAACTTTATTTGGCCCCATAATCACTCACTTTATTACGTCACTATGCCATTCTATGAAAAATAGAAGTTGACTATGAACGTCTTACGAAATTCGATATAGTATCGACTTCTGTTCTTCTATAAGAAATTAACGCACAGGATTTTTAAAAAATACAGCGTTTTCATTGGATGACAAATAAAGTTTGACACTAAGCACGTATAGTGTTGATCTATAAGGCATTATAGCAGGCTCAAATTCTGATTGCGGGAATATTTTTGGCCGTGTCAAGACAAGTACTGCGCTCCTAGTCTGGTTCCCGTCGTACAGTTTATATTTATTGAACGGAGAGAAAAGGGCAGGTAATCCAGAATACTGCCCTCCGGGCGTTTGAAGGCCAGAAAACCACAGGGACCCAGCACAGTGTTGGGATAGTGTAAAAGAGTAATTTTTAAAAAAAATATATATTGTATATAAAGTATAATTTTTTTTTCTAGAATTACATTTTTTACACTATCCCAACACTGTGCCGGGTCCCTTTGATACACACCGGTCTCTCAAATAAGACCGGTTTAACAGGAAAAATATTTAGTGGTGTTACACCTGTATAGGGTATTTAGCAGTGTTTAGCCCTTTAAATATTTTTAGATGTTAAAAAACCTCTTGTTTTCAATTTTAGTTAAATGGAAAATGCGTTTAGTTATGTAACAGAACCTCAACCGAGAATGCAAGGTAAAGTACACTTTATACGAATGCAAATATTTCATTTTTGGTATCTATTAATGTGGTTTTAAACAGTGTTTCAAGTGAAGGGTGTCCGGATAATATTATTTTCGGACATTACTGTAAGTTAAACTTCGGTTTACATACATAGTATAGGGAATACACATATGCCTTGATTTATGATTGTTTAAATTATGTGAATCTGGCTTAAACACCTATCATCATAATGAACTAATCAATTGTAAACATGTATTTTAAAGCAGAAAATTTCTTTTCATTCAGACCTTGATAATAGCCGTGTTAAGATAAGATAAGATAAGATAAGATAAGATAATCTTTATTTAAAGTCGGTTTCATAAAAACATATAAACATTAGCTATATAAGCTATTTTCCGACAAAACTTATTATCCTATAACAATTCAAACAAACAATCTGTATAAAAGAAAATATATAAAAGTATTAAGAAGATCAATGTACATTTATGAAAGACTCTGTAAAACAGTTAAGATTTATCAGCACATATAAATATGGGTAAGAAAGCATTAAATGATTAAAGCAAATATACATTACAATCAAACATCACATAAAATTACATCATACAAGAGTTCTATTTATGTACACAACCCTAAAATCAGAAAAAGGATTAGAATTTTTTAAAAATTTAAATTTTTAAAATAAATTAAAGTAAATGATTCAATTTTATTTTATTTAAATATAGTTAACCTAATTTCCAGTATGATGCTTGAGCACATATCAGTAGCAGCATCTGATATGTACTCAGTCATGAAACTATGGGTGTAACTAAAACATGTACAAGTATCATAATAATAAAACTTAAAATGTTGAAATGTTTGTGTAACAGATGCTGATCTGAGTTGGCCTAGATAAATTCATGGTCTAAGTTAATTACTTAATTAATTAGAACAAAAATAAAATAAAAGTAGAAATAAAAAGGTAAAAATAGACTTAAAGAAGCTATTGTCCCCTTTATGGGATATATGAAAAGCTGATCAGCAGCTGTCACATATACAAACACTAACATGCACTGACAAATGACTATACAAATATACACACAAGAAGCACATGAAAAGCATTACATGATAAAACAGGTCTTATACAGCATTACTCTATGGCAGACAGAAATACAGGAAAAACAAAAGAAGAAACAAAAGAAGCATGCATATTCATTTGATTCACATTTCAAAACTCAACAAAAAACATAACACTTAGGCACACATAGAACATTTGCATTTGAAGCCACTCCAGGTTTGGATAAGCCTCCGAAATTCACCGTAATCAGTTTCTGTTCTTAGTTCATTCGGGAGGCTATTCCAGACCTGGGTGGCCTCATAGCGAAAGCTTTTCTTACCATAAGTCTCTGTATTTACTCTAGGAACTTCAAGTGTGTTGTTATTTCTAAAAGAGTAATAAGAGGAATTTACTTTAATTAGTTCTTGAACATATTTTGGTGATATATTTTGCAAACATTTAAAAACTTCAATAGCTAATTGTCTTAATCTACTGATATGTAAAGTTGGCATATTAGCTTTACTTAAAAGAAATTCATATGATGAGCTGTAATCCTCAAAAACTATCTTCAATGATCTATGTTGTAACTTTTCAAGTTTTTCAGTATTTTGTTTACTACAAAAATGCCAAACTAAAGGACAATAGTTAAAATTTGAACGAACAAAGGATTTGTAGATTAACAATCTAGTATTTTGATTTAAGAATTTACTCAGTCTAGCAAGAATGTTGATTTGTTTTGCAGCCTTTTTGCAAATGTTAGATACATGTAAGTCAAAATTTAGTAAAGAGTCTATTTCAACACCAAGAAGTTTCACGCTTTTTTCACAGACAATTTCTGTACTATTAAGACAAAAAGAGGTTAATTTACTAGTTGTTTGTTTTCCAATACAAATTGCCTGAAATTTGTCCGGATTGGCTTGCATTAGATTATTATCAAACCATTTTATCATAGATAAACTTTCATTTTCCAGTATAGATTGTAAAGAGTCAATATTGGTATCACAGTAAGATAATGTGTTGTCATCAGCATAATTGTACACAGTGGCTAATTTAATAAAGTAAAAGATGTCGTTAATAAAGATGTTAAAAATAAGAGGCCCTAGAATGGATCCCTGTTGTCACTGAAGATTTCGAGACGTTTCGGCCCCAAGACGTATCGGCCCCAAATTACCCAAGACGTTTCGGCCCCAAACGTTTCGGCCCTTTACCAAATCGGCCCCAGAATAAGTACTGTGTTTGAAACCATTATAATTAATTTTTATATTTATAATAATCATAAATGACAATTTTCATGAAGTGGAACGCCAATTTCCAAGTACCTTGAAAGATTTACGATACGTCTTATATATTTTACGTAAAAGATTAAATCTTTACCAAAACCATCAACGCTTAGATACTTGTTGCATTTAATGTTAACTTCAATGTTTATGTATATCTCATTTATAAATTATAATAAATAGCTACTCGTTATTATTTCCTTGATATTGAAAAATCTAACACATTTAATTATCAGGTAAGGAAAGTTAGTTGTTCATGCACGTGAAAATCGAAATATCCGGTCATGTAATTTTACAATGAAAAGAAAACAGAAGCCATAATATCTATAATTCTTTTGTCACTGTCAACATTGTTTGATTAAACTAATTAATAAATATATAGCAGGTACATTTATGATTTGGTTTCAGTCTTTCAATCACTTTTATAACATCTAGCATCTATCATTATCTAATAACAATAATAATTAAAAATATTATCAGGAGATTATAGCAAACCGTTTTTTAGCTCGACTTTTTTTTTTGAAAAAAAAATAGAGGTATTGCTACAGTCAGGTCGGCGTTGCCGTTGCCGTTGCCGTTGCCGTCCGAAAACTTGTACCTGGATCATAACTTTTTTATTTCTTTGTGTATTGTCTTCATACTTGGCCACAACAACCCTTGGGACAAGACCTTTAAGTAGACCACACTAACCTTGACCTTCATCCATAAATGACCTTGACCTTCAAGGTTAAAAGTCCAATTTTTGCTTGTTCATGCTGTTATTGGCTGTAACTTTGTTATTTTTGAATGGATTGTCTTCAAACTTGAACGTAATAATCTTTAAGGATATCCTTAAAAATAACCAGCCAGACCTTGACCTTCACTCATAAATGACCTTGACTTTGAAGGTCAAATTATTGAAATTTTCATTTTTTTTGGCTTTTATTGGCTGTAAGTTTGTTATTTTTGAATGGATTGTCCTGAAACTTGAACATAATAATCTTCAAAGATTACTGTTAAAGATATACCGGAAGACCTTGACCTTCACACATTAATGACATTGTCTTTGAAGGTCAAATTATTGAAATTTTCATTGTTTTGGCGGTCACTGACTGTAACTTTGCTATTATTGAAGGGATCAACTTCATATTATTAGAGAACATTCTTAAGGACCAGACCTTGTTGTTTATCAAACCCAACTTTGCTTGGGCTCTTAAATGACCTTGACCTTGAAGGTTAAATTACTGAATTTTCTCAGATTTGTGCAGTAAATGACCATATTTAAATATTTATTGGTGTGTGTGTGTCTATATATATATATTTACAACAACAACAACAATAACTAAAATTGTGTCATTGTTTCTATTTATAGAATTGCGTCATTGTTTCTATTTATAGAATTGCGTCATTGTTTCTAAAAAAAAATAGAGGTATTGCTACAGTCAGGTCGGCGTTGCCGTTGCCGTTGCCGTTGCCGTCCGAAAACTTGTACCTGGATCATAACTTTTTTATTTCTTTGTGTATTGTCTTCATACTTGGCCACAACAACCCTTGGGACAAGACCTTTCAGTAGACCACACTAACCTTGACCTTCATCCATAAATGACCTTGACCTTCAAGGTTAAAAGTCCAATTTTTGCTTGTTCATGCTGTTATTGGCTGTAACTTTGTTATTTTTGAATGGATTGTCTTCAAAACTTGAACATAATAATCTTTAAGGATATCCCTTAAAAATAACCAGCCAGACCTTGACCTTCACTCATAAATGACCTTGACTTTGAAGGTCAAATTATTGAAATTTTCATTTTTTTGGCTTTTATTGGCTGTAAGTTTGTTATTTTTGAATGGATTGTCCTGAAACTTGAACATAATAATCTTCAAAGATTACTGTTAAAGATATACCGGAAGACCTTGACCTTCACACATTAATGACATTGTCTTTGAAGGTCAAATTATTGAAATTTTCATTGTTTTGGCGGTCACTGACTGTAACTTTGCTATTATTGAAGGGATCAACTTCATATTATTAGAGAACATTCTTAAGGACCAGACCTTGTTGTTTATCAAACCCAACTTTGCTTGGGCTCTTAAATGACCTTGACCTTGAAGGTTAAATTACTGAATTTTCTCAGATTTGTGCAGTAAATGACCATATTTAAATATTTATTGGTGTGTGTGTGTCTATATATATATATTTACAACAACAACAACAATAACTAAAATTGTGTCATTGTTTCTATTTATAGAATTGCGTCATTGTTTTATTTATAGAATTGCGTCATTGTTTCTATTTAGAGAAATTGGGTCATTGTTTTTTTGGTTTTTTTATAGAAATGCGTCATTGTTTCTATTTTTAGAGATTGCATCATTTTTTCTATTTTTAGAAATTGCATCATAATTTCTATTTTTAGAAATTGCATCATTTTTTTCTATTTTTAGATATTGCGTCATAATTTCTATTTTTAGTATTTTTAGAGATTGCATCATTTTTTCTATTTTTAGAAATTGTGTCATAATTTCTATTTTTAGAAATTGCGTCATAATTTCTATTTTTAGAAATTGCGTCATTGGTGCTATTTTTAGATATTGCGTCATTTTTTCTATTTTTAGAAATTGCGTCATAATTTCTATTTTTAGTATTTTTAGAGATTGCATCATTTTTTCTATTTTTAGAAATTGCGTCATAATTTCTATTTTTAGAAATTGCATCATTGGTGCTATTTTTTAGAAACTGTGTCATAATTTCTATTTTTATAAATTGCGTCGTAATTTCTATTTTTAGAAATTGCGTCATTGGTGCTATTTTTTAGATATTGCATCATTTTTTTCTATTTTTAGAAATTGCGTCATAATTTCTATTTTTAGTATTTTTAGAGATTGCATCATTTTTGCTATTTTTAGAAATTGCGTCATAATTTCTGTTTTTAGAAATTGTGTCATTGTTGCTATTTTTAGAATTTGCGTCATTGTTGCTATTTTTAGAAAATGCGTCATTGTTTCTAATTTTAGAGATTGTGTCATTTTTTCTATTTTTAGAAATTGCGTCATAATTTCTATTTTTAGAAATTGCGTCATAATTTCTATTTTTAGAAATTGCGTCATTGGTGCTATTTTTAGAAATTGCGTCATTTTTTCTATTTTTAGAAATTGCGTCATTGGTGCTATTTTTAGAAATTGCGTCATTTTTTCTATTTTTAGAAATTGCGTCATTTTTTCTATTTTTAGAAATTGCGTCATTGGTGCTATTTTTAGAAATTGCGTCATTTTTTAGAAATTGCGTCATAATTTCTATTTTTAGAAATTGCGTCATAATTTCTATTTTTAGAAATTGCGTCATTGGTGCTATTTTTAGAAATTGCGTCATTTTTTCTACTTTTAGAAATTGCGTCATAATTTCTATTTTTAGATATTGCGTCATAATTTCTATTTTAGTATATCTAGAAATTGCGTCATTTTTTTCTTTTTTTAGAAATTGCTTCATTTTTTCTATTTTTAGAAATTGCGTCAATTTTTCTATTTTTAGAAATTGCATCATTGTTGCTATTTTTAGAAATTGCATCACTTTTTTATTTTTAGAAATTATGTCATTTTTTGTATTTTTAGAAATTGCGTCATTTTTTCTATATTGAAAAATTGCGTCATGTTGCTATTTTAAGAAATTGCGTACTGTTGCTATTTTTAGAAATATGCTTAATGTTTCTATTCATATATATACAAAATATATAAAGAAAACTAATGTGACAAGACAGACAAACTAAATTTATAAAAAGGAAACGTTAATATATGTTCAAACCTTTCTATGTTTGCGTTTAGAAAAAGTAAAAAGTCGAGCGTTGCCCCCGCCCGGCGGTGGCTCTTGTTAAATCTTTTGAAGTTTTAACCTGCCTTTATTGTTTGTTACACCTTTAAAAACATTAACGTATATCTAAATGGTTCAAAATATCAAAAGATAATAAATAATTATTTAAAGAATTAAAGGTTCATAATTGTTTAATTGTAATTAAATCAATTGTTGTAAAATTAATTTAATTAATTGTCTGTACTATATAGTAGGGCCGAAACGTCTCGCGGAGAAGGGCCGAAACGTCCAGGGGCCGATTTTTCTACTGGGGCCGATTTGGTTTGGGGCCGAAACGTCCTGTTTGCTCACTGAATTATGGTGGTTTCGTCAAACTAGGGGTTTGGCAAACTTAATTTATGAAGAGATGCAAAAGTGGTTTCCTCAATCTAATATTATTATTATATAGTAATTAAAGGCAAATAAGACATGGTTCATATTTATATATTATAATAAAAGTGTTTTTATCATGATAAATATTTGTTGTAATTTAATTATGACGCAAATGCCATTAATGAATATAATACAAGTATGTTTATATATTATACTTATTTTGATAATGATTTGTTGGTTAAATGATTAATTAGTCTTGAGAAAAAGAAAATTATTAAAAAAAAATATATATTTGGAATAATTATCCAGATGGCCTTGACAGGAATTTGAATCGGGACTTCAGCATTACAAGGACAACACTCAAACACATTTGCTTAAACGGTAACCTGTAACTACAATGTTGCACTGTATCATGCATCCCACAGTCAAAATATTCAAATATACAAAGCGTGTTTTTGAGAATCACACTTGTATTGCTCACACCCGAAAAATCTCAACTCCTAGTAACTAGTATAAAAAGTTAGAATGAGCCACACAAAAGCTGAAGTGTGTAAGATAAGGTGAGGAAATGAGTCTTTACATAATTTGTACATCTTCTCTAGTCCAACTAATTGAACTATGTGTTGAGATATTGAGTTAATGTGCTATTTTGTGTAAGGACAATATCTCCCCTCCAGAAGCCAGATTCTAACTAAAAACAAACATATCTCAGAATCTAACTTTGGCATGTCCATATATTTTGACTACCTAGTGTCTTTTCTCTTTTGTAGGTCCCACCCATCCATTCAGGATTATCCCTGGTTCTTATAATAGTAAAATATATGGGTAGTTATTTTAATTGCAGGTGGTGACAGTAGGTATAACAGATTGGCACAGGTACAAATGTTTAAAGAGGCAAATCCTGATCTAGAGCTGGAGGCTAAAACTAAGAAAGGTTAGACATGAATTATATTTGTATATTATAATTGTATAAGGTTCTCATTTATTGAAGGGACTCACTCCACTGATGTTTTTTGACATAATGGGACTGGAAGTAATTTTTTAAGGTAAGTGCTCCATTTGATGTAGGTCTAGAATAATAATGTGTGTGCAATTATTGGTGTATTAAGTGACTTTACATTCTCATCATAGCTTCCTTTTTGTTAGCTGTTATGTAATATGTAAACCTGTATCTAGTTTATATTGTCACTTTAGTGCAGTAATAAGTTAACTCCTTATACAATATAATAGGGAATTAAATTTGTTACTGCACTATGGTGAGGAATTATGTATACTATATTTATTCAAGCTCCAACATTTTCAGTTCTACTATACTGAAAATGCTACCGTCTAAAATTAGTGAGATTTTACAAAAATGTAGGTCGACAGATTGAAGAATTATCAATATATAGGAAGAACTATTGTACTCACACCCCCCACCTGCATTAGTGTCACTCTTTTGGTTAAGTTTTTGCATGTAAGTTAGTATTGCCATAAATATGGAAGGGAATGAGTTCAAATTACACACACTTACTTGAGAGCATAATGGGAGGTCACTGTCATTACTCTAACTGTATTGATTTTGACATAATTATGTCCCTTTTTGAACTTAAAAATTCTACATTATCCAGGCTTTATTTTTAACTATTGAGCACTTAGAATAGTTGATCATACTTTGCTACTGACAGCACCTGTTTTTTGAAAATTTTTCTGTTGATTATGAAATGGTAAGTCAAAATGTTAAATAAGAAAATAAAAAATGTATTTTGATATTTTTCAGTGACAGAGAAGTTATCTGAAAGTATGAATATTATAGCCAATGAACCTTCCTTGGCTTTCTTCAGAATACAGGAGCATGTGAGAAAATGTCTTCCACAGTTAGCTGAGACAAAGGTAAACTTGTGACATTCAGATTTTACAAGAGGTGTGGGCAAAGGGTGTGGCCTTTTAAAGCAGCACACCTCCAGATTAATGCTGATTTTTATGAAAAATTTGAAAATTAATTTTAAAGTATAAGATTGTTTGAAGTAACCAAAGGGAAGCAATTTGTACATTATCAATGGCACTTACAATCCACGTTGATTACCAAAAAGAGGTCAAAATATGCAAAAATACAACTTACTGCATTAAAAGGCAGTAGAAAAATATAGATATAAATACTGAAAAACCAGACATTAAATGCACATAACATGTCAATAATTACTTGAAGCTATAATATTTTACTTTTTCTAAAATCTTTGTACATTTTTCTCATGTTTGATTTTATTGAAATATTTTGGCTCATCGGGAGGCATGCAGCTTTAAAATAGCAGATTTTATATATTTCTTGCCAATTCTAAAAATGGTTAATTCAGAAAATTAAAACAGAAATTAATGAGCATGCCCTTGTTTGAAATAAATATTTTGGAATATTTCGAGGGCAATACATGAACATTTACTTAAATAGTATCACATTTCCGCCTTGTCACGTCACGTCTTAGTGCAGTTCAGATAAATACAAAAAAAGGAAATTCCTTGGCCTCCAGAATGTACATGTACATGATTGTATGAGAATAAAGAAATTACCAAAATTTTGATTTGAATATTTATGCAAGTGTAAAATTGGATTAGAATTTAGTAGATATTTTTCCGGTACTTTTCAATTTTGTGTTTTAGACTTGTAATTTTTCTGGTACTTTTCAATTTTGTGTTTTAGACTTGTAATTTTTCTGGTACTTTTCAATTTTGTGTTTTAGACTTGTAATTTTTCTGGTACTTTTCAATTTTGTGTTTAAGACTTGTAATTTTTCTGGTACTTCTCAATTTTGTGTTTTAGACTTGTAATTTTTCTGGTACTTTTTAATTTTGTGTAAGCAGGATGGTTTTACTAAGTAATAATATTTTACATATTATATAATTGCATTCTAACTTTGCTTATATCAGAGTATCACAGAATTTTTAAATGATATGATGTGTGAGGTTTGACAAAAAAAAACTTACAGGGACTGATAAGCGGGTACTAATAGTATGATTGGAATGTTGATGGGTCTACTTAGATGCCCGTTTCTGCCTGAATTAATGCAAGAGAAGACATCTGAGAACTTCCTACATCAGCTAAGCTGGTCAAGACATGACATTTTCTGTGTTAGAATGACATAAAACTGAAAAAAAAAAAAATACAAACAAAATGTAATCTTAGATTAAGTGGTGTGAGACCATGCAGAACGTTTTTACAAAAATCTTAACTGCTAAAAGTTTTTGGTACATTATATGTTAAATGTTGTTCAAGCAGTAAAGATATCTTTCCCTGTATAACTCCTACCATATTGTTTTAGTAACATGTGGTATAATATAAAAAATAGTACATATTTAGTACTTGAGACCTCTTACATGGAGGATTTATTAGTGACCTTGCCTTTGGTCCATTTGATACTTTTTGGCTGACTGATTGGTGACTTTACTGGTTGGAGGCCTTCGGTGCAATCTGACTAAAATTCAGATCTACAACACATGTGTTCTTATTATTTTTATGTAGATCTCAGATGACTACTGTATATGTTTTGCCTTCTTTATATTCGGATTTCCCGAGAAAGCTATATTAAGCCATGCAATCAAACCAGTTTTTACATAGGCATTAGAAGTATCAAAATACCATTATCCATGGGAGTTAAACAAATTGTTGATTTTTTGTTAGAAAACAAAATGTCTTGAGTAATTTTTAACAAATTAATTTGAAATAATAGAGTCCATTTTTATTGGGCAAGATTGTCAGTTTACATGTTGGCTTTATGGACAACATCATGTTTGTTCTTGAAATTGTGAAAATTACCTACTCAGTATTGGTTTTCCCAGGGTTAATAATAAGAAACCAAAATGCTTTCAAAATTATGAAATCTGACCGACAATTGGCTGTGTGAAAGGTAAACGGGAATGATTTAGTATACATGTATGGCCACTGTTAGATCTAAAAGCAGTGCGTTATTTAGAGCTGATTTTAATCAGATTGCCTTCAGTGCTGAGTACTATTTCTTAAATTTTATCATTTTATTAAAATGTAATAAATGTCAGGAAGACATATTTGTTTTCTTCTTCTTTTTTTTATGAATAATAAAATGTACTAATGTAGCATCATCTTTTTCTAGCATGAGGTACAAGATTTACAGCTGAAAGTACAGGGGGCCTCATTCGATGCTGAATACGCTGCAAAGTAAGTTCTAGTATTATAATTAAAGGCCCATTATGCCTTGGGAATGCTTTTATTGTGTCCCCACTTTAGTGGCGGGCATTTAGATTTACCCTTGTCCGTCCGTCCATCCTTCCGTCCGTTCTCTTTTGTGATGCACGTAACTCAAAAAGTATTTGACCTAGAGTCATGAACCTTTACAGGAATGTTGATCAGCATGTGTAGTTGTGCACCGTGGTATTTTCGTGTGGATATTTTTAGTATTTTTAAAGTAATTGCCCTTGACTTAGTAAAATTTTGCAATTTTCAACTTGTGTCGCAGATAACTCAAAAATTATTTGATCTAGAGTCATGAAACTTTACAGGAATGTTGATCAGCATGTGTAGTTGTGCACCGTGGTATTTTCGTGTGGATATTTTTAATATTTTTAAAGTAATTGCCCTTGACTTAGTAAAATTTTGCAATTTTCAACTTGTCTCGCAGTTAACTCAAAAAGTATTTGATCTAGAGTCATGAAACTTTACAGGAATGTTGATCAGCATGTGATGTTGTGCACCTGGGTATTTTCGTCTGGATATTTTTAGTATTTTTAGAGTTATTGCCCTTGACTTAGTAAAATTTTGCATTTTTCAAGTTGTGTCGCATGTAACTCAAAAAGTATTTGACCTAGAGTCATGAAACTTCACAGGAATGTTGATCAGCATGTGTAGTTGTGCACCTGGGTATTTTCGTCTTGATATTTTTAGTATTTTAAGATTTATTGCCCTTGACTTAGTAAAAGTATGCAATTTTCAACTTGTGTCACGTGTAACTCAAAAAGTATTTGACCTAGAGTCATGAAACTTTATAGGAATGTTGATCAGCATGTGTTGTTGTGCACTTGAGTATTTTCGTCTAGATTTATTTAGTATATTTAGAGTTTTTGCCCTTGACTTAGTAAAATTTTGCAATTTTCAACTTGTGTCACATGTAACTCAAAAAGGATTTGACATAGAGTTCTGAAACTTTACATGAATATTGATCAGCATGTGTAGTTGTGCACCTGGGTATTTTCTTCTGGATTTATTTAGTATTTTTAGAGTTATTGCCCTTGACTTGGATTTTTTTTTGCAATTTTCAACTTGTGTCGCATGTAACTCAAAAAGGATTTGACATAGAGTCATTAAACCTTACGGGAAGGTTGCTCAGCATATTTAGGTTTCGCTTGTGGATATTTTTCAGTTTTGATAGATTTATTGCCCTTGACTTACAGTAGTATAAAATTTTCAACTTGTTCATGCATAGCTCAAAAAGTATTTCACTTGTAGGCCTGAAAGTTTACAAGAATGTTGGTCAGCATGTGTACTTATGCACATTGGGGTTTGCTTGTGGATTTATTCAGTATTTGTAAATTTCTTGCCCTTTACTTGGTAAAAGATTTTTCGTTTTGGAAAAATATTTGACCTAGAGTCATAAGATTGACAGAAAAGTGGCACGGTGGGGCACCCGTGTCCTATGGACACATTTCTAGTTGGTTTTTTTTCGAAAGCTTTTAATTTTTTTTATGTCCAGTTTAAATTTTCCAAACAGTAACTCATTGGCCAATTACCTAAGCCATCTTTTTCTTCTTTTGCTTTTTGACAATAAGTACACCTAAAGTGTTTTAGTGTTTTGCATGGAAGTCAACTACTTTGTTCGCATTTGCTACTTTTATAAAGAATAATTTCATATTCAGCCCTACTTTCTTCAGGTGATACGCAACTATCAATGCTCTTAAACCATTAACTAAATGTTATAAAACTCATATTTCCCCTTTTTACATAAGGAAATATTTAATTCGTTTCTGAGCCGTAATGTACCTTTAAGGTCTGGGTCAAAGGCCATAAAGAAACTGACTATGCTTAAACTCCGATATCCCGTATTTGATTGGCCAGAAATCAGCTCAGAATATACACTTACCAATGAAAATCCAGAGATTTCAGACTGAACTCGGAAAAAAGTTTTATAACTCAAAGGTTTGGTTCTGTCTAGAACCTCAAGATTTTTATTGTCCATTATACATTCTGTGCTGGTTTTTGACCCTTCAAATACCTGAGATCCGAAGTTTAGAAAAATTCTTTATAACCTTTGACTCAGGTGTTTCTATCTAATATTTTTGTCAACCAGTTGCTTTCTTTGACCAAGCAGGAGATTACGACTAAACTAAAGTAATTTTAATGCATTGAAACTGAGGAGGCTGTTTATCTATGTTTTGGTATGTTGTTTGTCCGTCTGGTCAGGCAATGTCTCATAATCAAACTTGGGAGTAACATAGCATAAAGACGTGATAAATGTCAGCGTAACCTATAAGTGAACTAGAAATGTGTCCATAGGACACGGGTGCCCCCACCGCGCCACTGTTCTGTCAATCTTATGACTCTAGGTCAAATATTTTTTGAAAACTAAAAATCTTTTACTAAAGTACAGGGCAAGAACTTTACAAATACTGAATAAATCCACAAGCAAACCCCAAGGTGCATAAGTACACATGCTGACCAACATTCTTGAAAACTTTCAGGCCTACAAGTGAAATACTTTTTGAGCTATGCATGAACAAGTTGAAAATTGCAAATTTATACTACTGTAAGTCAAGGGCAATAACTCTAACAAAACTGAAAAAAATCCACATGCAAAATCCCAGGTGCATAGCTTCACAGTGATGTGAATCATTATTCCTGTATTTTAGTGATGTTGATCATTATTCCTGTAAAGTTGGTTGATTCTAACTCAAGCACTCAAGGAACAAATAACAACATAATGAAACAGTTTTTACTAAGTCAAGGGAAATAACTCTACAAATACTGGATAAATCCACAAGCGAAACCCCAGGTGCAAAACTAAATATGCTGAGCAACCTTCCCGTAAGGTTTAATGACTATGTCAAATCCTTTTTGATTTACATGCGACACATGTTGAAAATTGCAAAAAAATTCTAAGTCAAGGGCAATAACTCTCAAAGTACTAAATAAATGCAGACAATAATACCCAGGTGCACAACTACACATGCTGATCAATATTCCTGTAAAGTTTCATGACTCTAGGTCAAATCCTATTTGAGTTACATGCGACACAAGTTGAAAATTGCAAAATTTTACTAAGTCAAGGGCAATAACTCTAAAAATACTAAAAATATCCAGACGAAAATACCCAGGTGCACAACTACAAATGCTGATCAACATTCCTGTAAAGTTTCATGACTCTAGGTCAAATACTTTTTGAGTTACATGCGACACAAGTTGAAAATTGCAAAATTTTACTAAGTCAAGGGCAATAACTCAAAAAATACTAAAAATATCCAGACGAAAATACCCAGGTGCACAACTGCACATGCTGATCAACATTCCTGTAAAGTTTCATGACTCTAGGTCAAATACTTTTTGAGTTACATGCGACACAAGTTGAAAATTGCAAAATTTTACTAAGTCAAGGGCAATAACTCTAAAAATACTAAAAATATCCAGACGAAAATACCCAGGTGCACAACTACACATGCTGATCAACATTCCTGTAAAGTTTCATGACTCTAGGTCAAATACTTTTTGAGTTACGTGTGACACAAAAGTGAACGGACGGACGGATGGATGGACGGAAGGACAAGGGTATATCTAAATGCCCGCCACTAAAGTGGGGGCACAACAACAGAAAAAGTGATATTTGTTTTAACTGAAAACAGGTTTTAATTTGAGATATATGATAAATAGAAAGTTACATGTGTAGATTCATTACAAAGAAAGTAATTTACACATTGCAAACGACTCTTATACTCCACGTAAATTACTAAAAAGGGGTAAAAATATGTGAAAGTAGCCCTTACTGCATTAGTCACTCAGTAGAAATATGGTGATAAATATTTCAAAATCAGCCATAAATTGCACATAACATCTAAATTTTTACTTGAATCTTTTTCCTTTTCTTAGAATCATGGTACATTTTTTCTCAAGGTTGATTTTCGTGAAATATTAAGGCTCATTAGGAGGCATGCAGCTTTTAACCTACACTCATTTTTGTATTTCTATCTCTGAATTTTACAGTGCTGTTCATGAAATGCATAAAAGTTCAAGCCATTTCACAAATATTCAAGACCTACTGAAGAATTCCATGTTTCTAAAACAGCAGATAGACTATGAACAAAACCGAAGGTAAGCTCTGTGCATGTATTGTTAATCTGTACCTGAGTTTCCCCTATATCTGGCCTTTTCCTAGCTGATTTGGGAAAAAGTACCGAAGTCAGTTTTGGAAATTTTGCGCTGTAAAATTGCTTAATTTAGAACTATTTTTGGTACCATTTGAAACTCCTTTCATTCTCTTTTGGCCCACTGTATTTGAATCGTGCAACAATGTATATTCAAACTCACACAAATATCAATTTTATACAATTCGTATATAGAGGATATTTGTTTGTTTTGCATGTAAGATTGAAATATAATTTCACTCAGTGAACACCAGATGCAATATTTTCATGAGTGGCGTAGCCACGAGTGAAAATATAATAGCTGGTGTTCATGAATGAAATATATTTCAATCTTATATGTAAAAGAAATAAATTTTCTTTTTATTTCATGCTTTTAAGTGATTTTAAGTATTTTTTACTGATTTTGCCACGTAACCTCGCATATTCTCCTTTGTGACGTCATCACATCATGACGTCACATCATCAATTTTGAAATATAGTTCTGTTAGATTTCTCTTATTTTGTTACATTTTTAACATGATGTATGGTGACATCAACTTTCTTTTCCTAAAGAAGCAAAATTTACGCATGACAGCATTTATTTCTGCCTATTATTCCATTAAGTTATGATTCTCCTTTCATCTGCATTCAGATATAGTCCGGCTACAGTGAAAATTATATTTTATAAATTTCACTAGTGGTTTATCACAATATAATCATCTGATATATATTACTATAAAACACTGGGAAGCATGAAATAAATACATTTCTTAGCCTACAAAATCATTATTTTTAAGTTTAATTTTTTTTCGTAAAGTTATTTTGCCCATCTGGAGTCATGTCTCTCTAATAATTTTAAATGTTCTGTATTTTTATACATCAGCTTATATATAATGTGGGTTTTTCAGAGAACAGATTAAGAATAATCCTGGCATGTATTCTACCATTTCCTCACCTAATATAAACTTACATGCTGAAGGTGGAGGGTTTGAGCGGCCAGCTACGCCAGTTCACGGCAGGCACAAACATTCTGAAAAACGCAGGGGAAGGGTCCGTCGTGTCATGTCCGAACATATAGAATAAATTCTACTGGTAGTAATAGATGTTGTGATGGTCTTTATTATGTTGTTTCTTTCTATATGAGCCGCGCCATGTGTAACCAACATGGATCCAGCATGGATCCAGACCAGCCTGCGAATGCATGTATCGTGCAGTCTGATTAGGCTCCATGCTATCAGTTTCTCTATTTGTAATAAGGTTTGTAAGCAAACAGCAAGGATCTTGATCAGACTGTGTGGATGAGCAGGCTGGTCTGGGTCCATGCTGGTTGTAAATGTTGGTTTTGTCATGACGCGACTCAATTATACTCTAAGTAGACCTTTACTTGCTGGAACTGAAAGTGTTTTTCTTGCATATCAGATGAGTCTCATGCTATACAATGGCGCCATTTTAGCACATTTTATCGTTTGAACTGCCTTAAAATGGCGTCATTTGCCTTAAAATGGCGTCATTTCGGCGTATCTTAAGACTGAAACCACATGCTTGGGGTGATGTAATTTTGCCGTTTTGAGTGAAGTTGTACTTTCATACGCTGTTGTAAGAAAATATTTGGAATCCATGGAAAATTGTTTGATTGAGGTATTATAAAGAATTAGTAATATAATGGAAACTGGTAGAATATGCAAGAAATGAATATCTAAGATATGTTTGCGGCTCAGATCGGAATATCTGTCCCTCCGGAACCCACAGATTTTCCTTTGCTTTCAGTATAAAGTTAGGCCGGCCTGCACATCCAAGCTGTCATACCGGACTCTTTACTGTTTGTAGCACATTTCTTGTATTTTGATATTAATTTCCCCTAAACTTTAATTGGACATTACCAAATTTAAAGCAAATCAATTAAGCAGTTTCATCAGTTTCAGAATAGGACAGCAGTTAATGTTCTAAAGAAATAATGTGATAGATTTGATTTGGGAAGGATTTTAGTACTTCTGTTTGACTTTGAGTAGCTATATTGAAGGTTTTATGTTCATTATGCAAGCTGTTTAGACATTATGTTATAAAATTATAATTTGTAGTGTTGTGTTCTAAAACAGATTTCTATTTTCAGGAAAATATCATTTATTAGTTATAAGCTCGGCTTCTTGCAATAATAAAGTGAAACTTTTTGTCATTGTCTAATTGGCAACATAAGCATTTATTAATCCTTACCATGCTAAATATCTTAAATAGACTTGTCCATCTTTTTATCTGGCCTAAACCATTCATGATTTTTAGGGAAAATTCAAAATAAGCACTGACTAAATAGTGAAACAGTGCAGGACCACGACCAAACCGGACAAATGTGCTGGTCGATCTTGGTCGGCACTCAGGTGGAATGGATATAGTTTTATATACACCGCTGCTGTCAATATATGACCAAATTTCACTTTTTTCTCTTAAAAAAAAAGCTTGCTGTATTATAAATTTATTATAAATAATTCTTACAGGTTATATGGCCATATATAAATGATTGTTTGCAATATAACCCTCACCTTGTGGCTTCAGGTTATATATTTGCAGACAAACCGTTATATATAGGGCTATATATTAACTTGTCAAAAACCTTTATAACTTATAATGAAATGGAAAATAAAGGTATAACAGAGGTTTCTTGATAACATGAATGAAGACTTTGTTTTGTGACAAAATACTCATCACTTCAAAGCTATTAATATGAGCCGTGCCATGACAAAACCACATAATGGGTTTGCAACCAGCATGGATCCAGACCAGCCTGCGCATCCGTGTAGTCTGATCAGGATCCATGCTGTTTGCTTACCAACCCTATTACAAGTAGAGAAACGGATAGCGAACAGCATTGATCCTGATCAGACTGCGCGGATGCGCAGGCTGGTCTGGATCCATGCTGGTCGCAAACCCATTATGTTGGTTTTGTCGTGACGCGGCTCTTATAAGTATTATTTAAAGGCACATCATGCCTCAGACATCCATACTTCTTAGATTTCTTTTTAGAAAAGTCATAAAGGTAGCAAAAATGTAAACAAAGTAGCATCTTGAATTTTATACAAAATACTTGTCTAAATACTTGTTTAAAATCTAAATCCCCACAACTATACTAAATCTGTATCACTATAACTATGCTAATCGCCAAGGAGCAAAAGATGGCTCGGCTATATGAACAACTTGAAAAATTTCTTTGAAAACTAATATGACAACAACAAAAAAAAAGAAGAAAAAAAAGGTATTTTAGTATTAAAAATGATAGCATTTTCAGGAGCTTCATCGGCCTTTAAAGTAAAACATAATTTGGACAAAAATGTTTGATTTAAAATATAACTCCTCAAGCTGTTTCTTTAAAGAACACTAAATCAATTTAATTTCATCACCATAGTGCAACTGTTACGGAAGAAGTTCTTCCAAATTAGATATGTTTTTATCAGTTATTGCACTAAGGTGACAACTTTTTCTTTCTGAATTATTTCTTTGTTAAAAGAACCTCTTTTATTTTGCTCTATTTCAGTCAAAATGAAAGCTCTAGATCTCCACTTTCGGGAAAGGAAACTCAGCCACATAAAGAAATGGATTCCGTGGTACAGTAGAAAATTTCCTCATTCCAAAAAAACTATTATGCCAACTCTTGTGTGTGTGAGACTGGATATTTATAAAACATAATAACAGGAAAGTTTAAAGCAGCACGCCTCCAGATTCATGCTAATTTTCATGAAACTTTTGAAAATGTGTTTGAGTGCGTAATATAATGAAGTTACCCAAAGGAAGCAATTTACACATTATCAATAGCACTAACAAACCACGCAAAATACAAAAAAGTGGTGAAAATATGCATAAAAGCCTTTACTGCGTTAGTAAAGCAGTAGAAATATAGTTGTAAATACAGAAAAATCAGTCATTAATCACACATAATAATTATGTAAAATATTAATTGAATCTTGAAAGTTTTTATTTTTCTTTACATCTTAGTACATTTTTCTCAAGTTTGATTTTATTGAAATATTTTGACTTATCTGGAGGCATGTAGCTTTAAAGTTCATAGTTGAACCTTTGATGAGAAGTGAGACTGTAAAGAGACAGCAATGAATTTGTAGATAGCCGAATGTGAAATTGTTAATTTTTTATTTGTTAATATTGTATTTTTAGTTTAATTATTTGTTAAAAATAATTTTTCAGTAATTTGAAACAGTTATAATTATAGAATAAGAAGGTTTCATTTAAAAATTATTAAAATTAATGTGATTTTAATTAAGCATAATTTTTAATGTCTGTTTTTTTATTGAAATATTAATGTTCATCTCATGTCAGTGAAATATAAGTCATATCAGAGACTTATATAATAGACCTGTTGTCATACAAGTATTTAAATGAGTGAAATATAAAATTTTGGATTTTGGTTACTGTTGAAAAGCATAGCATTAGGGAGAACACCACGATGGAAAAGATTTTCATGACATCATTAAATTTAGCTTCATTTGGCACTATATTTGCCATCATCTAGGCCTTTTTTCAAAGCTTTTTTTAAATACTATAGAAAACGATGTTAGATAAATGAATTAACAGTATGATTGTATAATAAGTGAATATGCAATATATTTCACTCGGAAACGAATGATTTTATATGTTCACTTGCACTTTTTGAAATTTTCAATATTTTTTTTTAAAGCAATTTTGAAAATATTTGTAATTCTCATACTACATGTTCAACTATCCCTATGAGATGTAAATTATGTTAACTAAATACAACCAATGATAAGCCAAGAAAAAGCCATCTATTTATCTAATAAATTGATTAAGTGTTTAAAGATCCTGTTACTAAATTTTTCATATGGTTTTATATCATATATATAATGCTCAAATTAATACTTATCAATATTGTAAAATTCCAAAAAGCATTATTTGAAAATATTTTACCGAATTTACATTTCATGTAAAATAAAGGGAGGTAAATAGAAATTTATTTTTATTAAAGTCTCAGCCATTTTTTTTTCAAAAAGAAATGAATGCATATCTTTAAATGCTTACCTATAATGTGTATAAACATTTGCAGTATATATTAACATATCCTTGGATGTTTTTAAGTTGTTTTAGAAGAATTACTTTATTCATATATGAAATTTCACTTGTGTTGTACATCCTTAATAACAATATACAGGATCTTTAATAAAGTTGAACATTTCTTTTGCTGCATGCATCAATTTTCATATATATTTACAGGGTTCGTACAGTCTTAAAAAGTGCTTAAAAATTTAAAAAAGTGCTTAAAAGTCCTTGAATTTGATTACTCTCTTGAAAAGTGCTTAAAAAATGCTTAAATTTGCTGAAAATGTGCTTGAAAATGATTGAATGACATAAGTGTCGATAAAAATCAACAGTTAACAAAATAAAAAAAAAAATACAATTAAGTATCAGAATCAATTAAATGTTTGCTCAAAGTAACAGTAAGTGGACAAATTGCAGTTGTTTCGAACTAATCTTTATTTGTTGTGCCCTTTGTAGTTCTTCTATAACATCCTTAAAATTGTGGCCAGAAAATACGTATTCAACAAAAATTGGCGAAAAAACTATCTTTATTAGATTGAAGATTGTTGATTTACGTGCAACAAATGTGCTTGAAAATGGGAAAACGTGCTTAAAAAGTGCTTAAAAAGTCATTGAATTTTGGCATTGGATGTCTGTACGAACCCTGATTTATCTTAATTATTAAGGTAAGGTTTTTATGTTGATTTTTTTTGTATACAACTAGTGCAATAGATTGATATTTATTTCCAAGGAAATATATCACTCAAATTCTTATTTTAATATAAAAATTATGTATGATTCTATTGTTAGTATATGTGTAATGATTTATATGAACATGAATATGAATGTTATTTAAAGTAAAAAAAACAATATAATTAAATATTGCCTGTGTCCCCTTCTTGTGTTTTTGTCTTCCCTTGTTATGTAAACATGTTTATTATCTCCCTTGGTTATTTCACAGAACTAGGTTACAAGTCTATGATTATGTTTATTTTATTTCAATTATGGAAAGATTATTATGGAGGCAGACAAGCCCTTAAGTCAAGCTTACAAAAGATATCTTGTCTTATTAATATTGCAAGAGTTGTTTCCCTTACACTATTTTGCTGGAAAAAAATATATGAGACAGTAGTTTTTAGCGAGACATTTATTCCCGAACCGAAGGCTATAGCAACTGGGTACTTTTGGCTACTGTGGTTTTAGGTCCATTCTGAGTGAAAACCAAAATAAGAAAGATTTGTAAATTAAAAACGAAAACATCGGCCTTTTTGAAATATACAAGAAAGACAACTCTATACGGCAAATGATTCAGTAATAACAGAGTAGTCTCCCTTTTACATGGGCTCTGCCAATTACGTTCTTTTTTTCCTGCAGACGATGTTTTTATGTATCGATAATACAACATGATGTGATGTTTAATTAGACATCTAAGGATTTGTAAATTGATACAAGAAACAACATTTAAAACATCAGTGTTATGTAAGCATGAACAAGAAAGACAACTCTGCATGGTAAACGATACAATAATAACAGCATAGTCTCCCTTTTCATACTGTTTTTCATATACTTTCATACTTTTTTCCTTGCGTATCGATAACACAACATGATGTGATATTAATGAGGAACTATTATAATATGCTTAAAGGATAATAAAGAAACCGAGATTTATTGCAAAAATTATTCATCATCAATGTATACATGTTTTTTTTCCAAATTGAAGCCCTTTCCATTCTTTTTTTTGTACTTGTGTTACTTATGATGTTTTCAGTCTCACTTCTCATTAAAAAGAACAACTAGACCAATATATGACTTTTTATAATGTATGGAGAATACAGTACTATCTGTGAAAAACAAAACCTGTGCACATTTCAGTTGTATTTTTTTTTTAATTTTTCTATGAAATGTTATATAAGCCGCGTCACGACAAAACCAACATAATGGGTTTGCGACCAGGATGGATCCAGACCAGCCAGCGCATTCGCGCAGTCTGATCAGGATCCATGCTGTTCGCTATCAGTTTCTCTACTTGTAATAGAGTTGGTAAGCGGACAGCATGGATCCTGAACAGACTGCGCGGATGCGCAGGCTGGTCTGGATCCATGCTGGTCGCAAAACCATTATGCTGGTTTTGTCGTGACACGGCTCAATTATAATGATAAAACTAAATACTCGTAGAAAATGGGCGTTCCTTAATAAACTCGTAAAAGATCATTAAATAGGACTATCTATTCACGTATAATAGCATTATCACGAGTACAAGCCTATAAAGTATAATAAGAGGACAGCTTCTAAAGCACGCGATAACCAAATTAGCCAAGTTTTTCTATTACAAAAGATGCCATTCTCTCCCGGCTTTATAAGCTTAATAGAACTTCAACAAGTCTAAGATATAGAATATTTGAACCAGTTTTGTGCAAAAACAACAACAAAAAACAACAAAAAAACAACAAGAAACAAGCAAGAAACAAACAGAACAACTTCCCCCCCCCCCTCCCACACCCCCCCCGCCCACACACAATAAAAACAACAACAAAACAACTTTCAAAAACAAAATAATAAGAGGCACTGTTTATTGCAAAAAAGAATAGCAAAAACAGGTATTTTATTTGAAATTACAAATGAAAAATCATTAAAACGTGTATAAATTAGTGCCTGTAGCAATCCCTTTATTTTAATAGGTTCAGAAAAGCAACGCCTGTTTATTTGGAAACTTTATTGTTTAATATGATTCATTATAAAATAACTAAATTCGTGACTTATGGGCAAATTGGGCCGTGTGCTATAATTGTACGCATGATATTATTGTTTTTGGTAATTTACTATGCGCATGTCACACTAATATACACTTTTACTAACATAAACTTAATTGCTTTAATAAGACGGTGAAGTTGATTTAGCTATCTTGTTTTCTGCAATGTTAAACCAGCAGACATTAAGATACTAAAACAGTTACATGTATATGTATCATATTTTGCATAACCATGACCATGCCATCATTGCTTCGAAACACGCCTGATTCAAATGCTTTCAGAAAATAAAATTGTCACCTAAATGGCCTTAAATTTGAACGATATAATGCAAAAGAATGATGATAATTGAAGTTACCCATGCTCAATTTGTTTTGTATGTAATCAACTTTATTGCAGTTGTTCTTATGGCGGAAATATATCAAAATCGTATATCTATTCTACAAACAACGGTGACTTAAGCTTGAGTTATTAATTATCTTATTTCTGGCATAAGCTTTGACAAGAGCAGCGAAA
>NW_026854687.1:0-177191 GCF_026571515.1 Ruditapes philippinarum | reverse complement strand
TGGTAGAAAATGACAATTAAAAGTCAAGATCATATCACATAGCACAAAGCTTTGACAATCTAATGAAATTTCAATGTCAGTAGTTCGACCATGACGGTCAAGGTCAAATAAAGGTGAACTTTATATTTTAATAATTAACTATATTCGACCCTGGTTGCAAAGATAATTTAAAGGTCAATGGTAAATTTGCTATTCAAGTCAGTTTTATTATAGTTGTTCATTTGTCCGAGAATAAAACATATCAATAAATAAATTACAAAATTATGGCTAATTGTAGTAAATTTCACACGTCAAATACAGGTCAAGGACAAGTTCAATCAATCATCTTTAATGTCTTGTCCAAATGACTGTTGTGCTAATGTATGAATACAATCAATGCGTTACTTGCAAAGTTGTCAATTTCAAGCAAGATCATTAATGATTACAGGTCTAGTTCAGACTGTTCTACAAGCAGGATTATTGTATCCAATTATTAAGACAATACATTAAGAAATGAAAAAAATCCAATGCGAAGACATAAACGGGAATGGACGACATGACTGTAGCATTAATTATTTTCTTCGTAAAAGCCGAGCTAAAAATAATGGTCTCATGAAATAATTACTAATAATACTTAGAACACTGTGTAAACTGTAACAGTACATTTTTATCTTCAAATACAATGTTACGGTCCTATTCATATATCAGTCACATTCTAATAATTTAACTGAATACATTTTAATACATGCAAATTCCAAAAAGAAACAAAAGCCATGCATTTTCAAACAATAGAATACCGCATACACATAAATAATATATTATTCACAAATATAATACAATTTTAAGCAAACAAAATTAATGATGGAAGTATATTGCATGGTTCAATCATCAAATTAAAACTTCCATATACATGCATGCAGATGATCTTTTCAAGTAACAATAAAATATCATTGAATCTATAGGTCTTTTTGAAAATAAAAATCCTGATTGTGAAGTGTGAATATCACATTCTATTTTATTCCTAACTGTAAAGTCAGGATGTCATTTTCAATCAACTGTTTTCTGTATGTTTTTTCGATTCTAACTATAGTAAAATCAGGACTCTTAATTTATTCGTTATGAATTGTTTGAATGACAACTTATTTTCTTATTTCAAATTCGGCATGTGTATTCTTTATTTATTATAAGGTCAAAATGCGTATTTCATTTCTTAATGTAAAGTCAGTTAATCTATTTTAGTCTATAGTTTACAGTCAAAATGTTTTCAAACTTATGATACAATTTCATATTGTTTTCCAATAACACTTCCTTTGTGTTTTCACTGTGAAATTACATAGATAATTTATAATAAATTGATACAGTGGTCCTTAACTCCCCTTTCCAAGAACAAACATCAACAACATAAAAAACAACAAACAAAAACAAAAACACACATACAAACTAGAAATTTGTCCGTAGGGCACTGTTGTCCCACTACATTTGCTTTTATTTATGCTTATTTTATGAAGGTCAAGTGTTATATTGATACATGTTATGTATAAAAATAGCATAATAAAAAATGATTAAACAAAGACCATGGGTATAATCTTCTAAAAGCACAATGTTAAAACCCTCAGCAAAAAATAAATTCACTGCTTTAAATTTAGATGAAACAAGACCAACAATAACTTTACAGAAAGTTGAAATATCAAGAGACATAAACCTGTCCGTAATAAATTAATTGCACCTAAATTCGAACTGACGCTGCGTGTTACAATATCACTTATAATCACAAAATACTCAATGTGGTGTTATTATTTCCTTGATTTAAATTGAAATATAGAATGATTAGTTTCATCCCTAATAACTTCAAATCTCACATTATTTCGTACAAAGTCAAGTTTTTCTTTAGTCATACCGACTGCTTCAACCTCAACAGATTGGCAAAGACTAAGAAGACTTTCAACAAATGTACACCATGTTGACAGAGTCATTCTTGTTACTCTGTGTTTGATGTAAGTAAGACTTTTCATTTCTGGTGTTACAGTAATAGCGTTATCATCTATAATTATACCCGATAATATGAGTGACCTAAGTTGATGTAAAGTATGTACTACATTATTTTCTTGTTTGCTATATTGAAATGTTGTGCCACTTAAGCAGAGTTCAGTCAGACTGCTGGCATTTGATACTATAGTAAAATCTAATAAACCATGTGAAATTTCCAGATGTTCAAGGTGATCAGTGTTTAAGTTGTAAAATTTCATACAATTACAATTTGAAAGCACAAGTTTCTGTAACTTGTGATCAGACAGATCTATTGCAAGCAAAACACCCTGATCGTGATACATACGTGTCAAAGTCAGTTGCTTTAAAGTAGTTTGTTGTAATAACGATACAAGTGGTGCTACATTACCAAAAAATCCAGCCACGTGTAATTCAATGAGTTTCTTTGCGTTTGATAAACAATTTAAGTCAAACATAGTGTTTTGATAATCTCTTAATACATATTCCGCCAGGTTAAAAATATATACCTGTTCAAGGTGTTCAGTTTTTAATCCTGTAATGACTAAACCAGGACAATCTTTCAGCTTAAGTGTTTGTACTTGGTTTTGTCTAGACAGATCAACATAAACATTATCTCTAATATCAGATAAACTCAGTTTTCTCAAATTTGTTTGTAGTAAAAACTGTTCCAGTAAAGACTGTTCCACATCTACAAAGTCAGCAAAAAGTTTCTTAGATTTGCTTGTACAAGATGACAGTTTTATAGTGTGCATTGTGGGACATCCAGAAATGTATATATGTTCAAGTTGTTCAACATTTAATCCTGTAATTGACATATCAGGACAGTTTATCAACTTAAGTGTTTGGAGATGTTTCTGTTCAGACAAGTCAATATGACGACATTGACCCTGTGATACAAAATCACTGTTCTCAATGCAAAGCTCTGTGAGGCTACCTGCATTTGATGGAAACTCAAAATTTACTATATAAGGACAGTTTATCAACTTAAGTATTTGGAGATGTTTCTGTTCAGACAAGTCAATATGATAACGTTGACCATGTGATACCAAATGAGCATTAGTATTCTCAATACAAAGCTCTAAGAGGCTGCCTGTAAGTCTGCCTGCATTTGATAGAAACTCAAAATTAACTATATCAGGACAGTTTATCAGCTTAAGTGTTTGGAGATGTATTTGTTTAGACAAGTCAATATGATAACGTTGACCCTGTGATACACAATCAGCATCATAATTCTCAATGCAAAGCTCTGTCAGTTGCGGGGCATTTGATAAAAACTCAAAATTAATTATACCAGGACAATTTTCAATGTGAACTTGTTTTAGTTTTTCAGTGTTTATGCCAGAAATTCTCATATTATCACATGAAAAAAGCTCAAGTATCTGCATCTGGTTCTGTCTAGTCAGGTTAACTGTAGCATGTTCTTTAACATCATCTTCTTCAACATCTACACAATGTAGCATCAACTGTTTAACAGATATTTGTTCTGATAATAATGAAATATCTGTCCTCTTAAAGGAAACATATTTGATATTTAAGTATTGCAAATGTTTGCATTGTGTGATGTACTCCACTACATCATTTTCTGGTGAATCTACAAATGCCAGAGAAAACACATTATCTGTGTTTATCCTTTGTAGAGACGGACTAGGTTCAAGATCACTTATGCATAGATCGCTGATATTGACCAATGTCCTACAAAATGAACCACACTCTTTGAGACAGTCTACCATCAGCCGTTGTATCTGAACAATCTCATCATTTCTGTATAACGTTTTACACGCATTTTTTCTAAGATGTGAAATGTGTTTGTCTCCATTCACAATACAGGAAATCCCTTTTGACAAATCACCAATAAGTAAGGGGGATAAACCGCAAATCATTTTAATCACATTGGACAACTGTAATACGTCAAAAACTGATGTACATGTACCAAGCAACTCATCTACAACCGTATGTTTTCCATTGTTCTGTTTCTCTGGACGTGAGTCTACTTGTTCAATGCAACAACATATCGTTACATATAATGCAACAAAAAACTCGAGATAAGAGAAATGGATGAAATCCAGCTGTGTGTCTTCGAATGTTGGGTTATAGCACTTATTCTCATTCAAGATGCCCAATCGTGTAAGCTTAACCACATCACATTTTGGCAAGTCTCTTTTGCTAAGGTAAGTACAAGCAAATGTTCCATGTAATTTTCCAGAAAGACATTTTTCAAATGCAGTACGACCTAGGAGAAATAGGACACGTTTGTTGTTCTCTAATCTTGGAAATCTTTTTAACATATTGGGCAGTGTTAAGTTTGGGAAATCTTCCAAAGTCTGACATTCATCAGTGTCATCTTCTTCTTTACTTTGGTCTGACCAACCAAACATGGTATTTAAAATCTGACAGTAAGTTTCGCTAATTGATTCACCGATGTATATATCATTACAGTATAACCAAAGAAGTTGTTGCAAAAGCAATGGCGTTTTCTCCACATGCTCAATCTGTTTTGACAGCAAAATAGCTATGAATTTATCATAAGATTTTTTGATGAAAAAGGTGTCATAATCAGAAATGTATCGTTTAACGAATCGTTCCATCGAGCTACTAGATATACCTAATAATTTAAACTTGAGATCAACTTCGGATTTTTTCAAATTATGTAATCCTTTTGCTGATGGTCTAGATAATGTCAGGACTGTTGCGTCTTTAGCTCTGTCCCCGTTTGGTATTCCATAACTTACATGCGGTTTACGCACAACATCTTTAGGAGGCGTCCATTCATCCAAACTATCAACAATGATAAGACAACGCATTGAGTTTTCCTGAAATATTCTGTCAATCAAATCTGTATCTGAAATGAGATCTTTTGTGAGTTCCTTAATCATATCAACGATGACATCTGACTGAAATGTTGACATATATTGCAGTGGTAAAAAGAAAAGAAATTCATACTGCCCTATCTGACTGACATCATCGTCACAGCTTTTTTCCATAATGTTGTCACTGCATACCATTCTGTCACAAGCATTTTCGTAGCGAATAGAACTTTCGGTCGAACCCGTTACAGCAGTACACCAGTTTTCAATCATCATTTTACAGAACGTACTCTTTCCTGTTCCAACATCACCTAATATGTAAATCTTCCTATTCTGCCGCCCTTTTGTTTGAAAGATGTCTTGATATCCTTTAACCTTCGCTTTCATCTTCCTCCTACCTTTATCCAGATTTGCTGATTGATTTTCATCAACAACCTCTATCTCAGGAGGTACATATACATCTTTAACGTTGATGCTATCTTCTTGTTGCTTCAAAGGAGAAAGTGTTGTCTTCACATAATACTTCTGGTAAGATTTAACAAGATTATCTTGTAGCTCTGTAAAATAGTAAAAGGGTAATTTCATTTTTCTTAAGGTCGTTGAGAAATTATGTTACTTGCAGTGATTTATGGAGATCTAATAATTGTCAACATTCCAAGAAGCAAAAACAAATAGTGTCAACCTAACCTAAATAGAAGTTTTATCGTTTTTCGACATTGTATCATTTAATCTAATTCACATATGACACTGGGTACAAGTATACCAAGCAAACAGCTCTAAGTCTATCTTCACGCTGTAACATTCATTTCTGATCAAACTAGACTAGATTGCAATTATGAAACAAGCAATTATCATAGTATTGCAAGCAATCCATAAGTCCCCTACCAGTTAGAACCCCAGCAACATTCTGAAGGACAATTGGCCATGCAATAATGTTTCAAAATTTCTCTTCTTTTTTTTTTGAAGAAAATTTGTTGGAAACGTTCTTTAAAAACGAAAACAGGAAACAGTTTTTATGAACAGGCAGACTGAAGGACACTCTAAAGTTAATTTTTTAAACATCCTGTTACCAAAGTATAACATTTTTAAAAGCAAAACTCTTAAAGAGGAGATTACTCTTTAAATAAAGATCCAAGATGTCATACATGATACATGATACATGAAGCTGTTCAAAATGAATGTTTATTTTGAATTTGAAGTAAAAGAAATTTAAAAGAATGAATAAGAAAAATTCAAAGTTTAAGGAGGAGATAATTCTGGAAATAAGGATGCTAGATTTATAATCCTTGTCATATTCTTATGATGTGGGAGTTTGAAGTAAATCCTATAAGTAATGAAGAAATTGGAGTAAAATATAAGTTCAAGGGGACATAATTCTAGAAATATTCTTGCTTGAGTATTGAACCTTCTCACAAATAATTTGAGTGATAATAAGAAACATATATGTGAGATTTGAAGAAGATACATTAAGAAATAAAGAAGTTATTTAAACAAGACGGCCATGATGGCCCTAAAATCGCTCACCTGTATATAGGTCCTTGGGGCGGGGCTAATTTTAACCCAGGGGCTTTTATTTTTAACCAGCTTGGTAGACACCCATTAGACGATTATTCACGATAACTATCTGAGCTCTAGCTCTTTGAGGTTTTTAAAAGAAGATTTTTTAAGTTTTTACTATAGATTTTAAGGAAAATCAGACCCCGGGGTCCAGCCAATTTAACGCTGGGGCTTTTATTTGAATAAATTTGGTAAGCAATCACTAAAAGATGTTTCATGCTTAATATCTAAGCTCAAGCTCTATGGGTTATTTAAAAGAAGATTTTCTACGTTTTTACTATGTAGACATATAAGGAAAATCAGTACCCCCGATTGTAGTCAATTTTGATCCCAGGGATTTTATTTGAACAAACTTGGTAGACACCCATGAGAAGATGTTTCATGCTAAATATCTAAGCTCTAACTCATTGGGTTTTTTTTTTAAAAAAAAAGATTTTTTAAGTTTTTATTATATACATATAAGGAAAATCAATGACTGCCCCCCCCCCCCCCGGGCGGGGACAATTTTGTCCCCAAGTCTTTTATTTGAACAAACTTGGTAGACACTCATCAGACAATGTTACATCCCAAATATTTAAGCTCTAGCTCTTTCGGAATTTTAAAGAAGATTTTTAAGGTTTTACTATAAACTTATAAGGAAAAGCAAAACCTGGGGTGGGACCAATTCTAACCCAAGGACTTTAATTTGAACAAACTTGAAAGACACTCACTAGAAGATGTTTCATGCCAAATAAAAGCTCTACCTCTTTGGGTTTTTTAAAAGAAGATATTTTAAATTTTTACTTCTGGTTGCCATGGCAACCAGAGTTCTGCATGGAATCAAATTCTTTGAACAATTTACAAAAGGACCATTCCTGTGAAGTTTGGATGAAATTGGCTTAGCAGTTTATGAAGAAATGTCGTTTAAAGTAAAAGTTTACGGACGACTGATGCCCGGACAGATGGGCGACGGACGGACGCCGGAAGAAAAGTGATCACAAAAGCTAACCATGTCACTTTGTGACAGGTGAGCTGAAAAAAACAACATTTTTTCATGTCAGTTCAAGGGCGCAATTCTGATATTTTTTGTGCTAGAGTTTAAACCTTGTCACATTTGATGTGGTTGATGACCAGAAACTTATGTTTGAAGTTTGAAATAAATACCTTAAGAAATAAATACCTTATAGTGAAAAAACCTTACACTAGAATCAGAAATCTTGACGAGGTTGCCGACGTTTTTTAAGTTTGACAGCTCTCAATATACTCCCTATAGTCAAGATATAAGTGATGTGTATAATTTCATTTCTGCCATCTATCTATATTTTAAATTTCATAATTTTTTTTAGTGTTTTGGACTTATCACAAATATTGTTATGTTTGCCATGTTTAAGCCTATTTGTGGCCATGGCAACCATTTTTTTCTTCAAAATAGGTGAAAAGAAAAAAGATATGCATAATCTCCATACTGCCATCTACCCATATTTCAAGTTTCATAAAAAAAAATTCAGAAGTTGTTGCATTATCACTAGATCCAGTTTATATCTTAAATTTGTTAAATTTTCAGTCTATTTGTTGTCATAGCAACCAGAATTTTCAACATAGGAAGAAAAGAAAAAATGTGCATTATCTCCAGACTACCATCTACCAATATTTCAAGTTTCATAAAAATATTTTCAGTATTTTATTTGTTATCACTGGATCCAGTTTATGTGTAAAATTTGCCATATTTTCAGTCTATAAGTTGCCATAGCAACCAGTATTTTCATCATAGGAAGAAAAGAAAAAGACGCGCATTTTCCATACTGCCATCTATCTATATATCAAGTTTCATAAAAATATTTTCAGTACTTTTTGCGTTATTGCGGGATCCAGTTTTGTGGACGGACAGACATGTGAACAGACGTGCCATTTAAATGGACTTATGGGCCATTTCCTTTCCTATTTTCTTTTATTAAATAGAGGGCCATGGCCCCTCATTCTATTGTCACGGAATGAACTCTATTGTTCTCTTTTGTTCTGTTTACAGTTACATGGCCCCCGACTTCTCTTAAATAGCCCGAACAGACGGACGGAGGGTAAACTTAAAGTCCCCTCCGGTAAACCGGTAGGGGGCTAATAAAAGAGATACATTATAAACACCTAAAAGAAAATGAAGAAAATGGCTCTTTATAGTTTTGATTTAATAAAAAGATTTTATTCATGTACATGAATAAATACAAAGACAAAAATGTATTTCTTAAGTCAAGCACATCAGAGAAATATAGTCAAGAGTTCTCCTAGAAGACATAATTTAATGTTCTTATAAAATTAAAATTAAATTTTCATTTCAGTATGCTTTAAGGCCAAAGTCAAATGCACATTTGAATTGATGATCCTGTTAAATTTGTCATAATTGCTCTTTTGTCCAAGAAAAAATCAAATCTATTAATAAATAACAAAGTTTGGACAGTTTAAGCAAAATTAAATAATTTGACTTTGGTTTAGGTGAATAAAGGTCAAAGTCATATCAGAATTACATGTCGGTTTAAACATGTGAGTTCTTTTGTCCAAATATGATACAAATCTGTAAATAAATAACAAAGTTATGCCACTTAAAGTCAATTTCAAAAACTTTACCATAGCAGCCAAGGTTAAATAAAAGTTACGATACTAGTAGTCCAAACTAAATTCAATATTGGACCTTGATAGATTAAGATCATCTTTGAATTGCAAAACATATAAGTTTTATTATAAGTGTTTTTTTTGGTCCAATTATAAATCAAATCCATAAATAAATAAAAAACGAAGTTATGGCCAATTGAAGCAATATTCACTCATTTGACCATTAGAGTCAATGTCAAGTTAAGGTTTAGGTCAATATCAATTGTATCATCTTTAGTTAATGTGAAGTCCAAAGAATTTTATTGAGCAAGTATGAAGACAATCCATTCTTTAATTACAAATTATATGGCAAATACTTTGAAATTACAATATTTTTTCCTGTTATGTCAAGGTTATTTTAGGTCAAGCTCAACTTAAGTTTGATCTTCTTTAAAGCATTATCCCTAAAGTAGTTTTGCTTAAGTATGAAGACCATCCTTTAAAAAAAAAACAGCCATAGCCAATTAAAGCAAAAATCAAACAAACTTAAAAGGTTGTTCTTTTTGCTACAAAAACATACGTCTCTAATGTATGCAAAAAGCTGACCCTTTTGGGTTTGGACCCATAATCCTCAGTATCAATGCAGTTGACAGTAATTCTAGTGAATACACTTCAAAGCGGAAGTAATAGTTTCAAATAAGCAAGATTTAGTTTGATGATTTTATATTTATTTTTAGAAGGGAATGATTAACAATCGACGACATGATAAGCTAGAGTTTATGCAAACATCCTACCAAAATATGAAAGCATAACTCTAGTAAGGAATTATTTCTCTTCATATATTTATATACCTTTCTTCTCTTCGACGTTATCTAAACGTTTCTTGAACATCTGTCGTATACAGTCTAATTCTCCAACCGTGCGTTCTAATGATGTTACTCGCTAGAACACAAAATAAACTTTGTGTTTGTTTTTTAACTTTCAAGCGATATAAGTTTTTGTACAGACAAAAATTCCTGTTTGAAAAATTATGCTCTTAAGAAAAAAAAAAACAATTACCAGACAGGCAACGCAAAATATTTATGTTTTAACCCTTTCAATGGATATTCTCTAAAATTCAACAATATACTTAAATGATATTAGTTCAATGCAAGTCTAGTTCAAATCAAATAAACAAAAGTGTTAGACAGACACTTTAAACAGGCATTTTGGCCCTCTTATTGTCCGTTAAGCATGATTGAAGCAGAACCATACATATTTGATATATTATATGCTGCTGTTATCAATTTTGTTATGGTGTAAACTGGCTTTCTAGCAAATTTGATAAATTAAACTACCTCAGAATACTACAGAAAAAGTTTGGAGATCATCCAACAATCAGTTCAGTAGAAGTAGATGTTTAAAGGCTTTTCTATTCTATTTTTAGCTCTGTTGACCCATTGAAATGATATGAGCAAATTTAAGTGTGACTGTCACAAGGATGTATGAAGCAAATATGCCGAGTAGTTTTACAGAAGAATATAAATGTTGACGCATGACGAAGAACACCGGACACAGGATCATCCGTCTTTGATATATACTTATAGCTCACCCAGAGCCTTCAGTAACAATCACTGTTGTATACGAGTGCATTCTTTAGTTTCTATGACAATGAATTAAATAATTTACATTCAATAGCTCATAAGGATCTTGTTTTGAACACTAAACTTCATACTTATAATTTATATTTAAGGTTTGTTTTGTACAAAAAGGTTTCAAATTTTTGTAAAAATCTACAAGTACTTTTCTTCTTTAGTTTTTATAATTTGAGAGTGAGAATTACATGTCTGAAGTGATATATATTTTATAAAGGGGTTTTACTTTTTCCACAGATGAAACGTCTATTTCTAGTTTCCCTATTCTCCTAGAAACGTGTGTTTCCTGTGTCGTTACTCTTTCATATAATATTTCGCTGTGTTTGTCAAATTCTTTGACAGCTCCTTGTAGACTGCTCTGTATTGTCTCCTTAGCTGTATCCGTTACCTGATCACTGACATCTTTAACATCCTTTTTATGTTGATCTGCTGCTTGTTGCAATCTCTCTTCAATATCTTTCTTTTCATCACTCATGAAATTCTTTGCATCTTGAATCGCCTGTTCTATTTCTTTTGATTTTAGGTTTACGGATGCTAATGCCTCTCTACATACCTCGACCTCATTGTGGGTAGTGATTAAGAAGTCACTATTCTTTAACTGGCATTGACAAATAAGAAGAAAATAATCTTTAACACAGAACAGTACTGTGATAACTGTGAATTAATATCCGACTATGCATGTATATTCTGTGCAGGTATTTTAGCACCTGACCTTTTTCTAGCTTCATGCAAAACGTATTTAATAACTTCTCATTTCATAGGTTTTTTTTTACAGTATATGCAGAATGTCAGCATAAAAATTTATCATAAGCAAAAATCAATGTTAGACATATATTTGCAGATATACACATATTCTACACAACTCCAACAACTACAAAGTAATATAAAAAACAGTGTGCAAATATGTATAGAAAACTGCCACTTAAAATGCACCTTTAAGCAATGTAAAATATTTAATGTATTAAATCTCAAAACTATGTACAGTTCTCAAATATTAAAAGAAAAATAGTATTTTATCGTCATAGAGGGCTCTTTCTGGGACATTTGCTTTGATTTGCAAATTTTGGCAAAAGAAGTGCATGCAATGTTGATTCAACACCATAAATTAATATATTACCAGTAAAACATTCAATTAAACAACAATTTAGGTAGTAAGAATAATAAGTGAAGAGTAAGTCATACCCATCAGTATGACACGTAGTTGTTAAAATATTTTCGGCTCATTTTATTATACATGTATCAGTTTGTGCAAAGTGTTTGATTTATTATAATAACATTACTTAAGTAAATTAAGGGAGGGGGACTTTTTATATTTACCAAAGATCTGGAAATGATTTATGTACCATTTGCAGTTACGCCTGAAACCAAATACGTAAGCTAAGATATTAGTGATATTGTTTAAGATAAATAAATGTAACAGCTTGGATCTAATTATCCCATTGCCATGTTTTAAACTTTATGTAACTTTTGTAACGAACTACAAGACAATGCTTCATAAAGTACTAAATTCCATGAATTACAGCTTTTGAAAAACTGAACAAAATCAAGTCCAAAAAGGGGAATTTATTTTTTAAAATCCAAGACAGACTTATATCTTCATGTCTGGAAGAGGGGAAGTTTACAAAATTTCAAGCAATACCTCTACTGATAAAGGAAATAATTGGATCGGTACGAAAGCATAACCAAAAGTGTGACGTAGACGCCCAGGTGAGTAGGGTAGCACTCCCTATATACGAGTATAATTGTTCAAAAAATATGAAAAACAAGATCAACAAGGAAAGACAATGTTAGATGATTACATATACAATCTTTTGTATGGTTATAATGATTACGAGATATCAATCAATGAGTATGCTTTGAACTCATTTTAGTGATCAATAAGGACCTATATATTGCTTCCATTATTCGTTAACTAAATAGATATGTCTATAAATATTGAAGTAATTTCATAGAATTCTATAATGTAGTACTAAATATATTTAGGAAAAAAATAAAAAAGTGAAATGTTTTTAGATGTAGCTGTTCTGAAATAATTGAACAAACAAATAAATATTAACACCCTTTACTCGTAAGTAATGAAATAGTTTTCCTTCTCATTTTAAACGAAAATGATTCAAAGACAATCCTAAATTATTTATAGTGCAATATGAACAGCGTCTAAAAGACCAGTTTGTGCAAAATTGGCAATTAAAGTGTCTAGAAAATGTAAAATTAAATCATTATGTTATGTTTAAGACTACCTTTAAAAGTGAAAAAAATATATTTCTGTTATAGATATTGACAAATATAGAAAATGTTTTGCTAGTTTTAGAAGCTCTTCACATTGTTTAATGGTTGAAAAGGGTAGACATTTTAATATTGATAGAGAACATCGTGATTGTATGTATTGTGAATCAATGTTGGAGGACGAATATCACTTTCTTATTGTGTGTTCTTTATATGCAAATTTACGTTCTTACTATATACCATTGTATTATTATCAATATCCGAATATTCAAAAGTTCTACTCTTTGATGGCAACTGAAGATGAGTCATTAATACATAATGTTGCTATGTATATTTATTATGCAATGAAAGAAAGGGATAATTTTCTTAAATGTTTTGAATAATTTATATTCAGATTGTATTTTATAATTGTATTAGAAATTCGTATTGCCAATTTGTATTGTATATTGTATACACTGTGTATGGGCCGGAGGCCTCTTGTACAATAAAGATATTGAATTGAATTGAATTGAAAAAAAGACAGAAAAGGCCGGGTTGCATTTGTATACCAAATATCATGAGGATGTGATGTTAGGAAAATTTTCTACAATTGACCATTTATGTCAAAACTTAACTAAGTTGGTAAACAGGAAGTCGATGAGGGACAGACCTGAAATCAAATCCCATGGTATGAGTCCACGTGTTTATGTTATATACAAAATATCAGTAGTCTGTATGTGATAATTTGCTGAGAAAACCGTTACGAAATATTCATATTAATGTAGAAAATTTAACTAAGTCGGTAAACTGGAAGTGGATGAGTGACACTCCCACAGTATAGAACCACGTGTAAAAGCTGTATACCAAATGTCAAGATGCTGTGATAAGAAGTTGCTGAAAAAACTGTTACGAAATTTTATCTGTGCTGATTGATATGTAATTATATAAAATCTTAATTAATTTGTTTTTATTTTCACAATTTATTTAAATCGTTGTATATGAACAAGAAAAAGAATACATATTTTACGAGATCATTTTTTTTATTATTAACGATCATAGTTCTGTTTTATAAGAATTAAACAATAGTTCGTCATAGTACAGATCTATATCTCTTATAATCAGTTAAGAGTTAACATATTTAGTAAGACCTTTTATGATCAGATTTATAGACAAGAGGTCCATGATGGCCCTGAGTCGTTAACCAGAAATAACTGCTTTTCAGTGTTTGAAATTATCCATTATCAATATTTTCTTATATTAAATTTGAGCAAAGACTATGTTTAAACAATAATTTGAAGAAATGCCATGACCTGGGGCAAAAACTTGATAAAAGACTACCCAAGAATGCTTCAAAGTTTGGTGATCATCTTTCAATTATTTCACAAGGAAATGATGTTCAAAGGTTTTTCCATTTTTGGCTTTAGTGGCCACTTAAAGGGGCTTATCAAATTAAAATAAGCTAGTTTGATAAAAGAGTACCTAAAATGCTACAGACAAAGTTAAGTGATCATTCATCAATTAGTTCTGTAGAAATGGGCATTTAAAGGTATTTCTATTGCTAGCTTTAGCGGTCCCTAAAATGGGCCAATCAAATTAATATATTGTATGAGCAAATTTGATATAAGACTACCCAAGAATGCTACAGACAAAGTTTAATGATCATCCATCAATTCATTCTGTAGAAATAGACGTTTAAAGGTATTTCTAATTTTAGCTTTAGCTGCCCCTAAAAGGGGCCAATCAAATTAATACATTGTATGAGCAAATTTGATATAAGACTACCCAAGAATGCTACAGACAAAGTTTGGTGATCATCCATCACTTAGTTATGTAGGAAATGTTAAAAAGGTTTTTCTATTCTTAGCCCTTGAGACCCCTAAAAGGGGCCAATTAGTTTAATATGAGCAAACTTAATGAAAGACTACCCAAGAATACTACAGACAATGTTTGGTGATCATCAATTAGTTCTGTAGTAAAAGATGTTTAAAGGTTTTTCTATTTTTAGCTCTGTTGATCCCTTAAATGGGCCAATTGAAATGACATGAGCAAATTACAGTGTGACCGTCAAAAGGATGCTTCAGACCAAATTTAAAATAAATCTGCCTAGCAATTTCAGAGAAGAAGACGATTGTTGTCGCATGACGACGGACGACGGACGCCGGGGCATTCTCTTTTTATACGTATAGCTCACCCTGAACCTTCGGTTCTGGTAAGCTAATAAAATATAATATTTTTCCGAAGAACATCTTTATCTTATAATATTAATCTACATATGTATTTCAGTATTTCAATGTTTAAGAATTATTGTCTAAAGAAACATCTCATCAATTGCATAAAGACCAAATTTATCAACATTTTACTTGTTTGAGTTTATTGACAGCTTGCTGAGCATCGGGTCTTCCTTTGAGTTGTTTCGGGTCTTCAAGAATTTCAACGATATCATCTATACATTCAAACATTTCCCCTTCATCAATTTCCATGGTGGTTGAATGATACAATTTGTTTCTTCTTTCTCGCACCTACAAGTTCCGTCAAGAGACTTATTTGTTTAATCACAATATTAGACAAACAAAGAAATATAAAATTATCTTTTATTTTCATGGTTTTCGAGAACACATTGCTTTAATTGTTAAAATTGTACATTCGGGTTTAGTAAATCACACGAGATTGGAAGAATAGTTTGGTTCCAATATAAATGAAAATGAGCTTTCTTCTCTCACTAAAAATACAAAAACATTATGTTGACACCTTATATTCGTAGAACATGTACCAATCAATCCTGTAAATTCAATCAAATTGTATAAGTAGTAGTCCGGAAAAACTTTTTAAAATTATAAATCATTAAGGGACCATAACTAAAAATATCAAAATTATAGGTCTGGACAATAACTACAATATGCCTACAAGATTCTTAACTGATCATTCATATAAAGTCTCAGTAGGTTTGAGGAGTAGTCCGGACAGACAAACTTTTTATCTGCTCTGTAATATCAATTAATTAAAAAAACTTATGTCTAATGTTTTCCAAAGTGAAAAAAGTCGAAAAAATACGCACAAATTATTATTTTTTTTTAAAATCACCCAAATCACAAAATAAATAAACGATTAAAGTAACCAAGATCTTATTTAACGCCAACTTTCAGGTGACTCGTGCGATGCCTTCTTTGAACATTTCCGTGTTTTCCTTATTTTAATGTTCAAACATTAAAGATCCTATACCACATTTTCTTATGGTTTTATATCATAAATATGATCCTCAAATTAAGATTTATCAATTTTGTAAGTTCCAAAAAGCATTATTTATAAAGATATTACCGAGTTTAACATTTCATGTAAATAAAGGGAAGGAATAAAAAATTGTTTTCTATAAAGACTATGTTTTTTTTTTCAATAAGAAATGAATGCATGCATTTTAATGATTACATAAAAATGTACAAATATTTGCAGTACATATTTTAAATATTTTTTGATGTTTGAAAATTGTTTCATAACCAATATTATATGCATATTGTATATATAATTTCACTTAAGTGTGGTATACAACCCTATTTACAACATACAGGATCTTTAATAATGGTATAACGTATGTTTGTTCATAGCTCATGTAGTATTCATACAATATATGATGATGTAGATATATGGCTCATGTTACAAAGCCACACTGTATCAGCCTCTTAAATACCAAGTAGTGTACAAAAGTCGCTCAAAGTGAATAAATGTATAAAACATACACTATGTAACTGACTGGGTTCTCGGCCCCAGGGGTATATAGCGGATAAAACAGCTCAAGGGGCCTCCGTGGCCGAGTGGTTAAGGTCGCTGACTTGAGATCACTGGTCCCTCACCGCTGTAGGTTCGATCCTCACTTGGGTCGAAATCTTTCATGTGAGGAAGCCATCCAGCTGGCTTACGGAATGTCGGTGGTTCTACCCGGGTGCCCGCTCGTGCCTGAAATAATGCCTGAGGGGCACCTGGGGTCTTCCTCCACCAATAAAAGCTGGAAAAATTCGACGAAAAAATCTCGGCGGGACGCTCTAGGAAGGCCCGACTTGAGTGTACGGTCGCCCATATTGGCTTTCCGGCGGCGACCTTAAATAAACGCATTACAAAATGAAAAAAAAAATACATCGATTATTTATATTCTTATCTAAATTTAATATTTAGAATGACTCTGACAATGTAATTGTTTATACAACAAATATTGACTTACCTTGACAAAAACATTTTTTCCAGCCATGGAGCATGCTAAATGAGAATGAAGATTGGTATTATTAATGAAGACAAGGAGTAATCCAGATATGTCTACATCAGCTGCCTTTGTCTTATCTGAATAACCAGGTGCATTAATGAAAGATTTGGCGACCTCCCACGGTTCTGTACACCATTTTTGAATATCTGTATTAGCCCAGTTAAGTGTTGGCGGGGTGGATCCATGGCTTCTAAATAGTTCTTCCATAATGCGATCACATATATGAAGACGACATTTTTCCTTCTTTGTGTGCAAACAATTACACTTATGTTGACCCCAGTAGCACTCATTTTTACCTGCAGAATTTATTATGCATGCATGTGTCGGTTTCAGGTTTCCAATGATACACCGAGTACAGATAATACCAGGTGTGTAATTGATAGAACTAAGAATTCTCTTATGTTCTTGTTTGACAACATTATCAGCAAAACCTTCCAGTCCTTGTTTTAGATATTTATATGCCAATCCACATCTTACCCAATTCCTGTATTTTCTTTTCTCTATCTCAGTTTGGTGACTCATCGTTTGGAATAAAGTCCCTTTAGCAGTGTATTTGTTAGCATTTTCTGTTATCTAACTTTCGTTTTCGGTGTTCTCTGACAAAATAATGAGAAAATATTAGATACTCAATGTTGAATAGAGTTCCCTTTTTAATTGGACGAACTATTGTACAAGATATTAGCTAACAGATAGTAAGATATTTTAGGCTCAATGTTGTCTTTTCGTACGGTCTGACATACCGGCTCAGAAAAAGTCTGAAAATTGGTCAAAAAATGGTTCAAGCCATTCGTCGGATTAACAAGGCTTGTACTGGAAAGACTGATACGCCTATATGTCCTATTAAACAATCTGAAAACCTCAACGAATATACATTATCATCTCGGAGTTGAGTCTACCACGTGACTTCAGAATTGAAATGTAAAGAAAAGTGGGTGTAATCTTTGTATAATGAGTAACGAGTATATTCATTTGGCATTCATCGGATAAGAAGTCAATTTCAGTACAATTATGGTTAAAAATTTGTCTGGCAATCAAAATCAATTTAAGAATTCCATTGGCAACCAAGTGTTACCAAAACCGACATGTCATCAACATGTACACATTTTCTAAAACGTTAGAATACAAATATTGTATTTTTAAGCAACTTAGTTAGCAACTTAATCAGTTACAAATTATTTATCATTTAATGATTAACGTGTCGTTACCCTGTCCTTTTTATGTTTGGGGTCCGCCTGGGCTCCTTGCCATTGGTTCTTGTTGCTGGGTCATATGGGGGTTGCGTTCATTGAACGCCGCCTTTCCTTGTTGATCTTGTTTATCTTATTTTTTGACTGATTCAGAAGGGAAATTGACAGTCATCAATATTAAAATAGTACTGGTATTCTTTCTTTAACTGTATAAAAGAAATTTATCTCTATCACGTTTTCCACAATGGTGGCACAGGGAAGCCTCAGCCCAAAGTAGTTCCAACATGTCGCCTTTTTATCTCAGAGGTCCATACAACTTTCATTTCCAATCAAGGGGCATGATAATTGACATAATAAATCACAATGATAATGAGTTGAACAATCAAATAAAGGAAGGAAAATACGGCTTGATTCGAATTGGCAATCATAATGAAATAAAAATGTATCAGTTTTTGTATGAGTTTTCCGCGTGTTTGTCCAACAAATTGTGCGCTTTAGGGCTTTTTATCATATTGACGATGGTCGCCCTTCGCGACTATCAGATTGTAAAATCGGTAGGTCTTGCAGTCGAATTATTGAGACAATCCGCGTTTTCATTAGACATTTACATGTAAGCAACAATTTAACGAGTAATTTAAGATAATATTTGTCTTTAAAATATATTTTAAGTACTATTCATAGTTTATAACAACAAATGAACTTGACAGTGAGAAAATATTGATATTGAGACTAAGTTGTTGACTTGCTATAATTCAAATGGCGAAGGTCACAACAATACGGTGCCAAATAGTTCAAGGATTTATAAGTACATAACCCACACACTTAATTTCCTGATATAGTAGTAAAGTATTATTGTTAAATTATATATGACCGATATATGACCAATTTACCGCCACAGCAAGCATATGTAGTAATTTTAAAACTTAGAAAATGGTTAAACCAAGCGATTCTCTAAGATTTACAAACTTTACAAATAGCAAATATGATGTATACGAATAAAACCTTTATCTTAAAAATGCCAGTGATAAGTGATGAACCGCTTCAAAAATCACAGTTCTATTTTTTGGCCTGATAACTGCCGCGATAAGACTTGGGAGGGCAAAGCCTTCCAAATAAATAAGATTTTATGCTCACAAATATTTTTTATGTCATTGGCCCCTGTTATCCTAATTGTAGAGAATTTTACCCGTTCAGTGTCGGGTTCTAGCTTAGTACATGATTAAAGTCTTACCCAATCAATATAAATACCTAAATTATGTGTCGTTAATTAACCAATGATTACAATAGATCTATCACAAAGAAATAATTTTGGCGTGGAAAACATCCTCGCCATTCTTTATTACTAAAATTTATTTATTTTTGAAGTTATGCGCTTGATATATAGAGAAATAATTACGTATTACATTGGACTGTTACTTTATTAATCTTCTGGAATCGTAATTTAGGGGCGGCTTCATATTCAAATTCGTGAAGAAAATGGCAATTCTTTTCACGGGCAGGATACATAGGAAATTACATCGGTTTATTATCAAATGAACCTTTACCCGTAGTTAAATTTCAATTGTTTGGTCATTCGTTTGTTAAAAGGCCCGGGGCATTTAGAAAGAACGATGGTTATCCACAATATGGATTAAATCTTTTAGTAGATCTTTATTTTTTGGGGAATAACTGGAGCAACGGTACCCGTTTTGAGACATCATAATATCAGCCAAGAAACAGTTGTGCTGGTCATTGGAACCAATGACATTTACAAATCAGATGTTCATCCACAAAACGTTGTTTGTCATATTACAGAATTAGTAGATACCTTTCTATTTACAAGCCAGAAAGTAATCGTTCTTCAAGTTTTGTACAGATGCCGAACCAAACATATACGATCCTATTTATGGCGAATGAATGGTTTCTGGTTGACAGCCTGCCTATAACAAAATTATGCACCAGACAGATGTCATCCCTTTTACATTGATAAAATATGAAAAACAAGATCAACAAGGAAAGGCGGCGTTCAATGAACGCAACCCCCATATGACCCAGCAACAAGAACCAATGGCAAGGAGCCCAGGCGGACCCCAAACATAAAAGGGACAGGGCAACGACACGTTAATCATTAAATGATAAATAATTTGTAACTGATTAGGAATTCAAAGAAAATAATAATAGGCCCACAAAGGGGAAGGGGACAGGAGACCGGGGGAAGGGGGGGGGGTTAATCAAAGAAATAAAAACTAGAGGCAATGGGGATGATACTTACCGTAGACGAGAAAACAACAAGGGACACAAGCAAAAGTGTCACCAAAACAGTATGAAACAACATAGACATACATCTGAGGAACACAGTGGGGCGCCGCCTTGGAACGGTCAGCAGCATAATAATGACTGCTGGGGAGTTTAAACCGGTTAATGGTGCACCAAACCTCGCTCTTAGCCCCACCATGTTCCTATACAGATTCCGAGACAGTGTAAATAAAATGAATCCCGCCAAGTGAAATTCTAACAGTTGTTATGGTTACAAAAGGTTAAATAAGTAAAACACCAAAATGATCATGTAGAAACATATAAAAGTAAACCCAATGACCATAACAAAAGTACTCGATGTCTTAAAGGAAGACAGAGCAACAAGAAAATCACCTACAAGGGCCCGACGAAGCAAGACAGAAGACAAACATTAAGGCAATTCAGTCCCAAAGGGCTTTAAGAACTGTCCATCATATAGTCTCCAACCCCCATATGAAGTTCAGTGTCATCAAATATATAAGAGCAGCAGCTTTGGTCTCCGCCCTCAAGCGTTCCATTTGTAAGGCATTAGATATGTATTTTGTTTACCATGTCTTGAAGTTATATAGTACATTAAATTTTGTTTAGTGCAGTATACGAAGTCAATAATTTACAGCATTATTAACAGTTTAATGCCTGGAATACATACCATGAAGTATACAGTAGGTCTGTCGCCTTGCATTGAAGACACATTACTATAATTATTTTGCGTCATGACTCATGGTACATAATGAATTTATCAGTTAGTAAACCTCTTTACATTTCTAAATGACAATACTATAAATATCAGATACATTCATAAAAATATAGGGTTATGCATTGCTGAGTTTGTTGGTTGTAAATTAATCTATGTACAAGGATGCTGTATTAATCATGCATATTTTCCGCTGGATACAGACATAGTTCTATATAAGATAATACTTATTTCCAATTTATTTACAGTTCACACAAAATTATAATTAGAGCACAAAGTCTTGTCGAGATAATAGTACATGTTGGTATATGTTAGTCTACAATATATTTGTACACACATCGTCATAGCATTATTCATTATTGCTATGTTTAGTAACAGCCAGATTTGAGCGATTTAATCTTATTTCCATTTAATGTAACACATTTAAATTCAAGCACATTTAGTTTGATTTAGTTTATAATTCACACACATTAATGTTTCACTGTTTTAGTTTTAAAACAGTTCAAACACGATTTCAACGCAGGGTTAAATAATAGTCCAGTAAGTTGCATTTAGTTTACAGTTCATACATTTTCTAGTTTGCATGGCTTAGTTTATTTTATGTCTGTGTGACTTAGTTTACATTTAATACACATTTTCAACACACTATAGTTGACAATCCATGTGAGTAGGATTTAGCTTTCTATCAAACACATCATATTATAAATGACTTAGTTTATTGATATAGTTTCCACTTCACGCATATTTATACAGTCCATGTTCTTGTGAGTTAGTTTACAGTTCACACACATACCCTATGTAACAAGCCTTAGGGTATAGACCATGTCTGTGTGATTTTGTTAACCAATACACATATTTTCCACACATAGTTAAGTTTCCAGTCCATGTCTGCATGATTAAGTTTATGATTCAAGCATATTTTCCACACATGGCACGAAAGTGTCACATTGAAGGTTCCATGATTACCGCCGTATGAACACATCTGCGGATGTTTCTAAACTCAAAATTTCAGCATTGCCATGATTAAATACTGAATTCTGCATAAGCCGTGCTAGGGGGCGTGGACGGTAACTTGCACTTTCCATTACCGTATATGAACAGGCTCAATCAAACCGAGCCTTCAACATTTTCAGTTTTGTCTTGTAGGGCTTTCTTTGGGTATTATTTATTTCTCTCTAGGGATTCTTTATTTCTCTGAAAAGCAGCGTATGGTCCCGACATAATAAAAGGCGTGTGTCCTAAACGAGAAAGCAATGGGTGGAACTAAACAAAATTTAGTTTTGAGGATCAGAAGTTATGAAGCCTGCATATCACAGATAAGACGTCAAAGGACAAAATTAAAAAGCAGGCAACATATCCTGAGGATGATTCAACATTTTAGTACGAATTTTGGAAACACCCAACTAGAAAATGCCAAATACTTAAAACTAAAAGTATCACAAACACAACAATAATGTCGTGCTGAACGATCTTTAGGGATCGGAAATATAACCTCTCTGATTGAATGTACGGGGCGACTTTTTACATCCTCCACACGGCACAAACAACGCTGATGTAGAGATAAAATAGAGAAAATAAGATTCCCTAAAGAAAGCCCATTCCGAAACCGAGCCTGCAATATTTTAAATTTTGTCTTGTTGGGCTTTCTTTAGGGCTTCATTATTTCTCTCTATTTAAGTTTACAGTCCATGTGAGTGTGATTTAGATTACAGTTCACACATACCCTATAAGCATGGCTTAGTTTATAGTCCATGTCTGCGTGATTGAGTTTACAGTCACGCATGTTTTCGATACATGGTTTAATTTACAGTCCATGTGAGTATGGTTTAATTTACAGTCCATGTGTGAATTAGTTTACAGTTCACACACATTCTATTATACATAAGTAAGTCTATAGTCCATGCATGTTTGCAAGGTTTTGCTTATAAATCACGCACTGTTTAATTGCATTAATTTTCAATATTTGACACATGGTTAAGTCAATAATATGTATACATGTGTCACAGACAAACACCTTAGTTAAAAATGTGGCTAGTCAGAAGTAATTTAAAGAGAAAGACAAGGTTAGAATAAAAACTTGATTTAAGAAAAAGAATACTATAAATTATAAATCTGCAAATTTTCTGCCGGCAAATAATAATATTAAACGAATGATAACAAAATTTAAATCGCTAAATCACCGATTTCTACAAATCAGTAAGCGCGGCCATGTTTGTGTATTGACCGTATAAAAACAGGTGCGCGTGATGTCATTTCCCCACATCTTTAGTTTTATGATAAATCTAGTTGAATCGTAGGGAAATATTAATATAATAAAGTATTGACCAGACAATTTAATTTTCACAGGAGGTGTAGAGGAGATTTTTTATGGTTCAAAATACGTATCAATATCAAAAAAATAAATACAAATAAAATAAAAATAAAAAGTTAAGAAACAAAAAAAATAACGTCTACCGGTCGCACCACCTCAGGCCAGTGATGCCCGTTACTCCAAACAATGCTATGTTCATTAAAGTCTCATCTTAATGTAATCAATCAGCATTTCACAGATTTAATAAATGCACATGTTATTATTTAACAAAGTTTCACAATCAAATAATGCAATTAAATAAACAAACATACCAACGAATAATTGGCTGTTAATTATTGAACGGCGATAATTATCATTATTATAAAAATCCTACTAAATAGTACGTGTAATTAAATTTTTGCAGTTTGACTCTGACTTGTGAACATATGTTATAATTGATGTACACATTTCAAAAATATAAGCAACTCTTTTGAAAAGAAAAATGTAAACATGTCTGCCAACGTATGATGCTGCGCATCGTAATCGTAGCCTAATATTAACTGCAGGCTAAACACTTTTATTGGCCGCTCAAAAATCTAATTTGCATAATTTATTCACACAATAAATTATTGCTGGTTCTTAATACTTATGTCTAATACTGTGCATTGTCCATTTTAATTGATCCTAATTTGCACCAAATGTTCCTGTCACACTGTGTACTGACGATTTTTATTGCCCCTTGTATGCCTCTGTGCCGACAGACCTTTTGATCATGCACAATGTTGCCCGGCCTGATTGGTTAATCACCCTTGTCAAATATTCTGATGACGATTTTTTACGCTTCATCAGTGAACTGAATGACCTTAGGGGAAATTTAGTTCCACACCTGTCAAATTATACTGTAAATTACAGCATGTCATAAAATAGCAACACATTTTTTTTCAGTTACCAATAATCATTATAATATTAAGTAGATTTATGATTTTTTTTGACTGGATTAAATTTACGGTCGTAGAAATGAGAATCTGTGTGGGAAAGGGATTGGGTAAGTAGATAACGTGGAAAAAAGCTATAGGGAACTGGATAAACCCGAGCATATGCTTAATTACAGGGGAATGGGCAACCTGTTGCTGTTGGTACCAGCTTTGACTGGGTGCCTAAATAACCTCGTGGACGGTTTTGTTTTCATACGGTATTAGTCTGGCTGCCGATTCTCAATTTTAGCGTCAATGGCGGAAAATCGCGTCCTCAGCAGATCTCTGCATATCTCAGCAGATCTCTGCATATTTGATTTAATTGATATTTTACGCTGAAAAAAAGATACATGACCGGCGATGTACCCTATTCGGACAGCTTGTCTAGCGAAAATTATATAAGTACAAAATAAAAGGATATGTCGTCAATTTGAAGAAGTTTCTCATAGTACCCAAATTAAATTGATGGTTTATCCTTGTAAATTAAGCAATAATTGCTTAAATCATGTGGTGGGATCATCAGCAAGCTTGAAAACGGACAAATAATAATTAATATCGCGGCGTCTTCAATTAATTAATTAAAACAATTTAGTTCCATATGATGTTTTCATAAATAATATATAATGTACACAAAAATATTAATAAGTTCTTCATCAAAATATATTTCAGTTGTACCAGCGTGTACACCTATACCGGAAGTGGGTGTAACACGTCACAATCTCGGTCTCGTCTGTCTCGCGAGAATGACAGAACGCCAAAATGGCGGCGCCCATGAACTTATTTCTCAAGTAAAAAATAGTGTCTTGAAACACGAATTTCTCACTTATAGGGTTGATGTCAACAGAAAAACTGTCATGGTACATCTTTTTAAATGATGACTATTTATATTAGACAGACATCAATCCATCCATTCCTATTCCTTTAATAATCAAATACCGTCCATACAGATTTTGGTCTACTGACCCACCGGCTCCATTTTTGGGGAAAATAAAAAAAAATCTGCACACCCAAATCCACCCCCCCCCCAAAAAAAAAAAAATATATCATTGTTTTTAAAATAAACCGCATTGAAACACACTGCTAATAACATTAAGATTTGACGGTAGTATGAAATACTGTCTGTAAAAGTTGTCAAATCGTTTTCGCTGAATTATAATTAGGCTATGATCTGTATATTTCAAATATATTATATCTATAAAATAAGTTGGTTTTAAGGTCCAAATGCGTTAAAATGACAAAGAAAACAACTACAGAAAGATGCGAAAAAAAGCAACAAAAAAAAAATAAAAAATAAAAAAAATACGCAAGTAATCACATTCAAGGACTGAGAGAGAGAGCCCTTATGCAATGAAAATAATTTAGGCTTTTGTCCGCTTTGTATTTTAGGACGGGAGAGCTTTTTCCGGGAGGGCTTTTGTTCTCGTTCTGAGGAGGTAAGTACATGTTATATTGAACTCTTAATGAATGTCTTACCACTAGAAAATGTAAAGTTAATTTAAAGTAATAGAGAGCCGTTAAGTGTAAAAAGTTCTTAATATATAGTTATACATAATATAGTGGCAAGACAATCGTTTAGAGTTATACTAGTATTATCATTTATGTCTGACAATTGAAAATAAGGAATTTACGTATTTCAAATTTAACCGAGTAAATGGAATTTAGAAATAGAAACGAAAATATATAGTCATACAATGTTTACGCAAATGATGACCTGTGCTACAAATTGTATAAGCTTTATATGAAATTAACATTTAAAAAACCCCATCATGATGAAAGAACTTATTATTAAGGTTTTTAAGTATTTATACGCAACACTTTTTTTCTAGATTAAATCCGAAATCCGAAGAAGACATATCTAATGTTTGATGTATTCTATACACTAGTCGAATTTAGGTCCATTGCATTCAATTAAAACCTTATACCTTTATCGTAATTTATGTCCTGAACATGAAAATAAATGGCAAATATAACATAGAATTTTAATATATACAAATAGCTTTATTGGTAAACAAGTTGACCATATTGTTCTAAATTTCTTTCGTAATATATTTTGGGCACAAAAAGGGTCGTTTTTTGTCTCACAGGAAGATTTTATGTTTTTAAGCTATACAAAACTGTGGGTAGTTTGCACTGATATTTGTGCATTCCATTGTTACCCTGTGATGTTGATGTATATTATATCAACTTTATCATATGATGGCCGCATAAGTAGGTTGAGTGTGTCTTAAGATGACATTTATGCTTATCAGGCTATAGTCCAGCCCATACTCGAACTGAAATGGATTTATCATAATTAATATGCATTGATATTTATCTCGTAAATGAAAAAATATAGGGGTCTGCTGATTTAAATAGTTTGAAGTTTCTATATCTCCCTTCTTCAATAGCTAAATATTGAGCAGAATATTTGTTGCAATTATTTTGTGATTTTGTTTGCAATTCATCACTGCTTATAGATTATGTTATAAATAAAGTTTAATAAGGCTTAATTAACATCTCACCATCTTAACCTGTAAAATAAGGCAACAATGGCATAATAATTCACTTGTATATATGTGTTAATTTAATCATCGAGCGTGTGTCCGTTCTATTAACGAGGTGTGAAGTGTGCCTTCATTGCATGTCCTTTATATGGCAATATCACATTTATATTTCAATTATGTATGTATATATTCCCATAGTAAGTATTATGTACGCACCACATGTATCAGTGTCGGGAAGAGAAGATATGCTTACGAAATATCTTACCTTCAAGACAGTTAGATATGATTTTTTTCCCAACGCCTTAATAACAAATTAGTTCATATTTTTCAAATGATACCGCCAAGGCGTGAAAAAGCCACAAATTCTCGATGTACCTGTTGTTCAGGTCAACAACAGATCACAAGGAAGGAAAAAAACAAATACCGAGAAATGTTCAGTTAATGCTGCTAAAATCTGAGACTGGCAACCAAAGATAGTTCAAGGCAGATATCATTAAATAGTGCAAGCGGACCTGCTATATAAATTATTGTTCTACGACCAATGATATACAGCCATTTACGGCCGATGCTTCAGTACCTAGTACACAACTAAGTACACATTCTTCCATCATATACATCAATTGCCGGCTTTCATCAGTATGCAACAGCTGCTTATCATTGCATGTTTCAAATGATTCAACGCCTGAGTCAGATAAAGAATTTAATGATGCCGGCATACCTGTATTACACAGCTTCAAAGAAATTCTTATTTGTTGCTCAACATACTCGAAATATCGTAACAGGTAATAATACTCAGATTGCTGAGCCAATAATTACACCTCTTCAAAACCAAGTTAAGAAATCCTTATGCTAGGATATTTGGAAAAGAAAACAAATTTGTAGACAACCTATCCAGTACACACTTCAAGTAGATTTTAATTTACAATTGACAGTTAACCCAACAGTCCGCGCGAGGAAAATTTCCAATACTCAGTCCTGGACGACGGTCTTTTAAATATCAGTTGAATCCCAACAAATATTTAAATACATGGAGATTGCAAGGGATCTTGCCCAAAGACGTTCAGGGTTGGTGTTTTCATAATATGACACATAGTTTTGTATGTTAACTAAATCCATTGTCATCGCCTGGACTGTATACATAGAGAAATTTGGCTTATGACATACCATATTTGCAACAACCTCAGCAGTCCTTTCGCCCTTATCACCAACCCTTTCAGTTACAAAAAGTAGCTCGAAAAACCCTGCTGAAATTTTAACAGACGCACTCAGTGCCACAATTAAAATTGCACCTAACCACACACATGTGGATTTTGCAGAGGAATCTCCCACTTCTACCAGTAGCCTGTATGTACGAACGTCTTGCGCAATTCATAGCTTTGGTCATAGACGAAATCTTAAAGCCTCGGCTATCGCCTCGTATAATTCTGCGTTTGCCTTTATACATAAACCCCACAATATGAAGCACACAAACGCTAACTTTTTCTTCTTTATAAAATTAGAAACAGCACATTCCTAAACAGGTTTTCAAAACCTTATTAGGCGACAGGACATAGTTTTCAAATATGAATGGTCAAGTATTTCTTCTATATCCATCACAATTCGTATCTATAAACACTTCCAAGGCAACATATCAGTATTTCCTTTAGCGCTTTAATATAACAATGGGTTATACCCAGACCCTAACTGAATCAAATATTTCCGCATCGCAAATACAACAGTTAGGTCGATGGAAGTTTACATCATCTTATAAATACATCCGTTCTTCAACTAATTAAATGTCTTATAAAATACACTTTAAATAAAATATTTGATGGACATACTGTAGGTTACAGTATTCCACTTTTATTTCTTCGTATTTAAAGATCTGTCGCTATTAGGCAGCAGATCTTTAGGTAATAAAGAATAGACAGAGTATTACATCAAACTGAATGTCATAACAACCTCAGTTCCAGGCTGCAGTTTTACTCCTTGCTGACGGTGCATGCCGCAATATGCTTTTTGTACCATAATATCGTGTATGCCAGTATTCATGTAAACTTTGTGGCAGATTTATGTACAATTTTGATTCATTTAGGTTATATAAATGTGTCATTACGAGGCTGAAGGTTTCAAAAAGTAATCATTTACTGTTAAATACAGATTGGGCTTACGCTACTTTATGAACTTTAGTATCACCTGTTGAACTATTATCCGTTTTAGTTAATGTCTTTTTTGTCTTATAGTGTAAAAATGTTTACGCTCACACCTTGTTCAAAGGTTTTGTTACTTTGTAGGTTTACTTGTAACAGCTTTAGTGAAGTCTTGTCATTATTTGGTACATAATTTTTATACCACTGTTTTCTGCATGCTTTACCATAATTATACGGTATTACCATTTGTCTACACATAACTTAGTAGTCCTAATTATATATAAGAACTATATGTTACCTATTTCATATTTATCCTTCATTAACCTGATAGTTTACATTTTTCATTTTCCATGTTACGTTAGGTCTTAACAGATGACTGCAAAAACGTACACATTGACATTAAACATCTATTTAGATCTAATGCAGTTTGAAGGTTTAATAAGCTATTTGAAAGAAATTGAATATCCGATGAAAGATTAACGCAAAATGAACATGTTAACTGACATTAAATTTGTCACCAAACATAGGAAATGCGTCCGTTTTGAAAACGTCACAACTGCCATGCAATCCAACACTTGGAAGTCATGGCCGTGCAATACGATGTACATGCCATGTTTGTTATAATGTAACATTTGTCATTTATGGCATTTAATAAATGTCCTTTTCATTCAACTTATGTGTTGTGCTTTACCTCATACTAACAAGTTCGTCTTGCCAGTTATATTAGCTTGACCTGGACAATACATAAAATATACCTCTCGGATGTAATTTCAAGTTTTATCAAAAACAGTAAAACAAATAAAATATATGATTCTCGATCTAAACTAATCGACGAAAAATTTAACACCAAAGCAGGATCCGACACTCCCTCTCATTTTTGTTTCAGAAAACAGAAACATGAAAATTATATAAATGGATGTAGAGTCAACTAGTCCCGTTGTCAACTTGTCACCTTTTCGGTCAACCCGTCCCGTGGTCAACTCGCCCTCTAACTCGTCCCCTATTTTATTATTTTAAGTATTTGATAAATTATCAGAGATTTTAAGACATACCTTAAGACATCCTTGCAAAAGAGTTATCGAAATTGACACTTGGACATATTTTAACCATTTTGTGTGCTATATAGATACCTATATTATATGTAATATGATAAAGTTGTGTTTTATCTTTTCGCAATCATAATTATATGCATTATCTGATAACTTGCTTATTCTTTCAATTTACAAACAACAAACAAAGAACATGAAGACGATCACGTATCCATAACATTTATTGTACAAAACAGAGCATATCATTTTACTTAAATAACGCCTGTCTGTAACGAAATTCAACAATTCACGTGAAAATATTTCCAATGGTCATTAAATGAATGCACTTTTTTCCAAAATAAGAAAATCACGGACTGTAGTTACAGTAATTAAAGTACGTGATAAAATATAATATGAAATTTAATACGTTCACTACTATTATATATAAAAAAGAACAACAACAACAAATCTTGGACTCGTTAATTAAAATCTAGTCGTGTGAGAATCAATACAAAGCTTTACATCTGATGATTTCAATAGACAATTTCCAAAAAAACAATTATCACAATTTTAATGACACGCACTTTTAATAGCGGGAACAATACGCATCGAAGTAACTTTTTTTGGCACTGTAATTTCTGTTAATCTGTTAATCAATTCCATGCATGTACACTAAGATAAAGATCATAAAAATGCATCTAAAACACAATTTATTAAGTATGCGATTTAAACAAATTCACTTAGATTTTATTATTATAGCAGAATGATTGACAAAAACTTTGTCTTACATAATATAATTATTTTAAGACATTGACTAATAATTCAATAGTGACAAATTGACAAAAGAAGGGGACGAATTGACCATATTAGGGACAAGTTGAATCGTTAAGGACGAGTTGATCAAAAGTAGGGGACGATTGACCTGATCGCATATAAATGATCGTTTTAGAAGATTTTATATGTTAAATATTTGATAAAATAGGCAATCTTTATTTGTAAAATATTAAATATATAATCGCTGAAAGAGAAGTTAAAGATAAACTGAACAGCTAAATCTATAATTATTAAATTATTGCGTGTCTACAAACCTCTCCATTTTAATCCGCACTAAATATTAACAAACGCGCTTCATTAAGTCAAATCGGGAACTCCTATTGCTTCACGAGTTTTAAAGGTACTTCACCTTATGTAGACAGTGTCATATATACATTTATCAATTTTTCCACGAAGGGGGCACTTAAATTGTTACGACAGATATGACCATTGTGTATTGTAACTAACTCAATAAAAATAATTGAAAGAAGAATTTAAGTAGCCCGAGGGTTTCTGCAGATGGTAATTTACATTGTACGCATTAGCTTCATTCCTGTATGATAGTTAACGTCTGATTCGGTAATTCGCGTTTCACTGTTTGTTTTTAGTATTACGTTTTACACGTGTTAGTGTGGTCTCATTTGACACTTAGGTTCTGACAATGAAACATGAAATTCAAAATATAAAAGAGACAGAATATGCTGTACTCCTGTATATATTGATCGACCGAGATAATCATAGACCGTGATGTTTTTCGTAATTAAAACTTTAACAGATGATAATAGATAAAATTACCTTCAACGAGGACATGCACCTTATTGAGAATATCATGCAAGTAGTAAACTTGTATTTATCATACCCTCCAAAAAATATCTTACTATATTTTGCAAACTTTTCTAAGTTTTGTATAATTGGCCTTCACCTTGTTAAATATTGATACATATGATTCATATTTCCTCTAAACTCATACTATTTCCTTACAATAAACAATAAACAATATAATACTATTTAATAATGTATTATTTTTAAAATTAGGCCTTTGGGCGGGTCAGTTGTGTGTGAATACAAATTTAAAATTTTTCCAAATTTATTTCATGTTTAAAAAAATACATTTGGGTTTTAAAATTTTAATGAAGAAACAAAAAATTTTTAAAATTTTATGTTAAAACACTTTATAGATGGGAAAAAATTTTTTAAAAAACAGATAATAAATCATTTATTTCAAAATATTCCCCATCAAGATTTGGGTTTGGGAAAAGAAAAATTGATGCAAAATTTTTCCCTTTATTTATCTATTTTTCAATTTAAAAAACTGTTTCCCTTTTTATACAAAAATATCATCTCATTTAAATTTTCTTCAAAAATTACACTATTTTTAAAATAGTACTAAAAAAAAATGCCAAACCCAAAAAAATTTTACAATATCAAAAAATTAGGTTTTAGTTAAGCAAAAAAATTTTTCAATATTTGGCCCCCAAAAACAGGGTAGCCTGTTTTATAGTTTTTTTAATTTTTAATAGCTGTTTTCCACGAGTCTTCTTCTTCATTAAGATATGCATTTAAAAAAATCTTAATATGAAACTAAAATACCGAAAATGACAAGGACAAGAAATTTAAAACAAATACAAAACAAGCAGTTATCATAGTATTGCAAACAATCCGTTTGTTCCCTACCGGTTATAAACCCATCAACATTCTGAAGGACATTGGTGACTGAATTATTCCAATGACATGAATGAACTTAAATCTTTTTGAGTTCTTAATTTGTCTATATCATAGTATTGCGTTAAGTTCCCTGCCTAGTACGGAAACTATGTTTATTCAACAGATAAAGAAAAGATCCAATTTCCCGTGATGAATTTGTACGGGTATAAGTTAGTGTTTAAATTTTTCTCTATGTTAAGGAAAAAATCTTTAAAAGTAAAGTGAAATAGATTTTGGGAACGGACAGACAGACAGACAGACAGACAGACAAACTGAAGGACACTCTGAGGGTAAAAATCTTTAAACATCCATGGCTGTTACCAGAAAATAACATTTTTTAATCAAAATTTTTAAACTAAGAGGAGATAACTCTTAAAATAAAGATGCTAGACTTATGAACATTCCCGTACAGGATGTTCGTGTAACAAAGAACAATTATTGAAAGTAATAAAGATACTATTTATACTCACAAAGAAGAAGAGTGAAAAAAAAAACAATTTTCAAATGTAACATTTATAGTTACAGAAAAGAAAACAATCGAATAAATTTTAAGTTCTAAATGAATGTAGTCATGGAAAGCCATGACTTATAAATCTTATCACATATGATGTAGGTGTTGATAATGAATGTCCATTTTAAATTTGAAGTACATCCATAGAGAAATAAGGAAGTTAAAGAATAAGAAAAAATCAAAGTTTAAGGAGAAAATAACTTTGGAAATATGGACTTTAGACTTATAACATTTGTCATATTATTATGAATATTATAATGATATGGGAGTTAAGTAAATGTTATAAGAAATAAAAAAGTTTGAGTAAAAAAAAATATTTCTGAAAAACAACTTAGCTCAAGTGGGACATAATTCTTGAAACAGTCAAGCAAGAATATTGATCCTTCCAAATGAATTAAGTGATAATAAGATGTTTGAAGTAGATACATTAAGAAATAAAGAAAAAACCTTTTTCACGAAAATTCATACGAAGTTCAAGGGGGGGGGGTAGGATGTAAGTCTGATAATTTTTGAGCTAAAATGTAAACTTTGTCACAAATGATGTGGTTGATGATGAGAAACATATATTTGAAGTAAGAAGTAGATACTTTAAGAATAAAGAACTGATAGAGAAAAAGCATCAGCAATCTTGACGAGGTCGCCAACGCTTTGTGAGTAGGACAGCTCTAAATATAAAATATACTCCCTATAATCAAGATTAAAATGATGTGCATAATCTCCATACTGCCATCTATTCATAATTTATGTTTCATTACTTTTTTGAGTAATCATAGACATTGTGATATTTGCACTATTTTAAGCCTATTTGTTATCATAGCAACCAACTTTTTCAATATAGGAAGAAAATACATATACGTGCCTATTTTCCAAACTGCCAATTACCCACATTTAAAGTTTCATAAAATATTTACCGTACTTTTGCGTTATCACTGGATCCAGTTAATGTTTTAAATAAACCATATTTTCAGTCATTTGGTTGCCATAGCAACCAAAGTTTTCAACAAAGGAAGAAAAGCAAAAGGACGTGCATAATCTGCATACAGTCATCTATCCATATATCAAGTTTCATAAAAATATTTCAATACTTTTGCTTTGCCACGGGATCCAGTTTGTGGACGGACAGCCGAAATGGAATAAGGGGCCGTTTCTTTTTGCTTTTGTTTAATAGTGGACCAAAGGCCCCTTACTCTATTCTTTCGGAATGAACGCTATTGTTTTCTTTTGTTTTGTTTACAGATGGCCCCCATCCCTATTCGGTCATGTGGACAGACGGACAGATGGACGGTAGATAAACCTCAAATCCCCTCCGGTTATGACGTATAAATTAATTAATTAATAAAGTACTTATACTAAATGGAGAAATATTATCTTCTGAATATATCTAAATATAAAATCAGCAATAAAAAGACTTGTTTACACCAACATAAACCTTATATATATAAAATGAAGGTGTCCACAGATCTTTGATGGAAAAAAATATAAGAGCCAGAGTGATAAAGAAAGGAGATCATATTCAACATGACATGAGAATGTTAGAAGAAATACTATGTTCAATGACTAGGTATAAATGAACAGGAAATTTATAAAACTTTATCTTGTAATAATAATAATAAACAAGAGGGCCATGGTTGCCCTGAATCTCTCACCAGAAACAACTGTTTTTCAGTGATTATAGACATAATTTTTCAGATAAACTTGTAGAAAGACAAGTCCAGCTCTTGAAACTTCAACTTGCCTCTTAGGTTTTAAAAAGTTTCTCGACACTTATTTTGTTTTTCATAGTAAAAATATAAAGAAACCTTTCAAAAATGTCTAAAGGTCATTGTAACTGTTCATTTGGTAAGTAAAGCTATCATCATATCGACTCACGCTCCTTCATTTGTTTCATTTTTCAGCTCAAGGGGTCCCTTAAATGGGGCAAATAAAATCAATTTTGGCAAACTTGATAAAACAAATAACCTTTAAGAATGCTAGAGACCAGATTTGGTGATCATCCATCCATAAACTTGTGATGAAATTTGCCGGAATTGCAATTTTTAGATATACATGTATACTGTATGTCAGGATGACACGAACTGTCAATTATTTGAATATAACTTAATGTAAAAACATTACTGGTTGCTATTGCCTAGGGCAAACAATAGTTCAAAAATATGTGCATATATATCTAAATTCAATGACCCCCTTGGGTCCAATTTTGACCCCAGGGTTTTTATTTGAACAAACTTAGTAGACACTTACTAAGTTGGCCAATTTTGACCCAAGGATTTTTATTTGAACAAACTTAGTAGACACTCACTAGAAGATGTTTCATGCTTAATATCTTAACTCTAGCTCTTTGGTTTTCTAAAAATATATTTTTTTTTTGTTTTTACAACATACATATAAGGAAAATCAATGACCCCAGGCGGGGTTAATTTTGACCCCCGGGCTTCTATTTGAACAAACTTGGTAGACACTCACTGTTTCATGTTTAATATCTAAGCTATAGCTTTTTTGATTTAAAAAGAAGATTTTAATAATTTTACTGTATACATATAAAGAAAATCAATGACCCATCACGGGCAGGGCCAATTTAAACCCTAGGATTTTTATTTGAACAAACTTGGTAGGCACTTACTTGAAAATATTTCATGACTTAAATCTAAGTCCTAGCTCTTTGGGTTTTTTAGAAGAAGTATTTTTAAGATTTCACTTTCATTTGCCATGAAAAAAATAGTTCTGCATGGAGTTTAATTCTTTGAACATTTTTTAAAAGGAACATTTCTGTGAAGTTAGGATGAAATTAGCGGATGGACGGACGCCGGACGGACGTCGGTTTTATAGTGATCACGAGAGCTTACTTTGTGACAGGTGAGCTTACAAAATTTGCAATAAGAATGAAAAGCATTTGTTTTAAGAAAGACAAAATACAAGACATAATAATATGTCTCTTGCAAACTGCAATCCGATTCCGGTGTCTAGTTATAGCCTTGCAATTTCTAGTCATAAATAAAATATTCTATAATAACACTTTTTTCCTCTTTTCCTCCGTTAACAGGTGACGAGGTACCGCTAGCATGACTGCCATCACTACTTACGAAAGTATGTTTATATTCAGTAAAACACTTCTATATATCTGTAAAAATACAAATAAACATACAGTAAATACTGCAGGGTCATAAGAAACGTACAGAGAAGGGACTGTGGCCTTAAACTTAACTAGAGGAATTGAGCGTCATTCAGTAAAAGGCGTATTTAGGCTGTCAACAATGTTACTCATAATTTAGGTATTACATATTTTATATTGATATTGTTAATGGGCATTTCGCTAAAAGTTACATTATGCTGATTTTTGTTGTCAAGTTAAACTGAATGATTATATATTAAAAAAGATTGATTTTACAATGGTCGATGACAAATTGATAGTGCAAAATGTAAAAATATAGGAATGGCCTAAAATATATACAAGTGTTAATCAATTGACTGTTTCAACTTTTATACGCATGGCCTAGACTAAAGAACTAAAGCATCGAAAACAACAATGACAAAATCTGAAGTTATTTCGACATTAACCCATACATACAATCTTCACTAAGATAATCATTTTGTCACTTCAAGGCAGGTAAAATTAAAAAAAAAAGTAAAATGAGCTTTCTGTTATATGTTTTCAAACATGCAATCATCACTATGCCAACATTGTTTTTTTTATTTTTTTTACTGCCAAACAATTTCTGATTTTTATGGGTGCATAAACTGTCAATGAGAATCATTGGTTCTTAATTTAAAATTATATATATTATTTCTTCAATTGTAAGATCTAGAATATTTCGATTTTGGTATTCATATTTAAATCTTTTTCCTAGCAGAGTTTAAGCTTGTAAGACAATATAGCACCATTTTTCTTCTTCTCAAACTATCCTACTTAAACTATTATCCTTGTGTTGTGAGTATGCAGTCACAAGCTAGTCTATATACTGCCAAATCTAAGTGGGAGCATATAAATGGAAATAATAAACGATACATACATGACTTTGCGCTTGAGGTTGTAATCTATAGCACTTCATTATGTTTTGGAAAGACTGAGATCTGTCGGTAACCTCTAAAATATTAGCAAAAATATTGATACAATCTTTACACAGAAAGCTCCACAAGTAAAAAAAAACAAAATTAGATTGCACGAAAATAACAAGTCAAATATAAATAGTCAGCAGTTTAGCCATCAACAATCACAGTTTTTAGAATTTAAAGTACCTTGAAGGCAGTAACACATCCTTAACTTTGTATTAGTTAGTTTTCATATGAATATATATATTCAAGTCATAGGGTAAATTTTTAGCCTTACCGGCAGAGAAAAATCTAGATCGCCAACTTTGACTTATTTCAGACATGAGCTGGTACACAAGTAGACACTAACCTTTAGTAAGCTAGCTGAGCAATTTCCTCACAAACAAAATGAATAATTTAAGCTTCTACATAAAGCAACATACCTTATAGATCACGAAAACGGAACGCTTGATGATCTGGTCAAGATGACGGTCCTTCAATAATTCCGTATGATGAACTATAACATACTCCAGACACGTCCAGATCTTTCTGTGAAGGTCTTCATCATCAATGTCTAGTCTATCACACAAATCACGTAACCTTACATGCGCCAAATGATAAACCTTCCACAAAAACACACACTCTTTCTTTAAACATTCCCTGGCCTGTTCGCACCATTACAAACAAGTCTAATCTATCACTTTATTACTGAGCATATCTTTTGAATAAAGGTGTCAGCGCTTTCCTCTGACACCTGAACCTAATAGCGGTCACCTGCGGGGTCAACACCTGCGTCTGAACAGATATCAGCACCTACGAAAAGTATTCAAAATATAAAGCTTGTCTGGATTACTGATGGATATTGACTGATTCAGATCATCGGAATACATGAATATCTTTTTTCAAAAATCATGGCACGATGGTGCAGGTTTACCCAATTAAAAGGCTGAAGGCCCATTTATTTTTTTATAACAATTGTTTTCAATTTAACAATTTAAGAAATCATCAAATGCAAAAAATCTGTTGTGTTTGTTGTTGGATTGGAATTCACACCAGTATGTTAAGGTAATAATAAAGTCTTTTATCACCTTTACTTGTGGAGGATGACCAAAGGACAGAACATTGTACTACAATATAACTAGTAAATTAAACAATCAACTGTCTTCCATCTTATCTGATCTCTTGCTGAAAAGCTACATTATGTAATGTGTTTGTTTTTGTGGCGTAGAAACTTGTTTTCGGTCTGACACTATCGAGCTTAGCTGAGCCGCCAGAGAAGTAATTGTACCCGGCTTCAACTGTACTTAGTGTTTGACGAAGTTTTTGGTGCACCATTAACCGGTTTAAACTCTCCAGCATTACTTGTGATGCTGACCTTTCCAAGGCGCTCCTCTGTGTTCCTCAGATATATGTCTATGTTGTTTCATACTGTTTTGGTAACACTTTTGCTTGTGTCCCTTGTTGTTTTCTCGTGTACGGTAAGTATCTTCCCCTTTGCCCCTAGTTTTTATTTCTTTAATCCCCCCCTTCCCCTGGTCTCCTGTCCCTTGCCCCTGTTCCCTTTGACTTTGTGGTCCTATTGTTCAGTCATCTGTTTGTTTTCTTTGAATTTTTTATCAGTTACAAATTGTTTCCTGATATTCAATCATTTATTTGTTTTCTTTGAATTCCTTGTCGGTTACAAATTGTTTGTCATTTTCGTGATTTGCCTGTCCGTGCTCTGTCTTGTGCCCTGCCCTCTTTTGTTTAAGTCCGCCTGGGCTCCTTCTCGCTGGTTCTTGTTTCTGGGTCCTATGGCAGTTGCATTTGTTGGGCGCCGCTTTTCCTTGTTGATCTAGTTTATCATGTTTTAGCACTACCTTGAGAAGAGGAGCTAAATATGTTTGCAGCTGAGGGTCCCGTTGGTGATAATAAAGGATCTAAAAATATTTTAGTGCATGCCATAAGAGGTTTTACAATTAATGTTGTTTTTCATAAGCCTTTACACATGACTGTATGGATCCAAATGAAAATCAAGTATGTTATTCTCCTACCCAAACAAATTTAGAGATAATTAAAGCGTAAACTGCAAAGAATATAATAAAGGGACACAAAAGAAGAGAATGACAAATGTCAAATTACTAATAACAGTAATTTTAAATCAGTTGGTTTATAATGTTTGCTTATAAATGTAAAGAAACATACCTTCCGTGTTTTACTGTCTAGAAAAAATCGTCGTTTACTTCGACGGGTCTAAATTAGCAGGTAACGATACCTAAAACAGAAAAATATAATAGGAATAGGAATGTCTTAAATCATCAACAACCTTCTACCATTGTTTGGAATTAGAAGTCAAGGCCATACTGGTTAAAACATATGTATGATGACTTTTAACTTACAATCTGGTAACCAATGAACTTAGTCCAAAAAAGTTATAGCAATGGCGCATGGAGTGGTTCTTAAGACTTTCTTCCAGCAAGTTAATGAATCACATCTTAGAATTTCAGACACATGTATTAAAGAGTATAGTATTAAACCATGATGTCTTTTCTACTTGATTCATCTTTCATACCCATAATCATTGAATTCTCATTTCATTAAGAATTTAAGTTTTGCTGTAAATAAAACTACTTTAGCAGAATGTGGGACATCTGAGTTTTATAACTTTATTGCCTCAAACACTGGTGAGTCACCTCTCCATGCCAAGCTCACCAGTTGCATTCCTACATCTGTGAATATTATTAAACCCTTATAAATACAATCAAGTCCTAAGTACAGTAAGTACAATTATGAAGTCCTCAAAAATGCAATCATAAAAATCTCATAAATTCAACCATAAAGACCTCATAAATACAATCACGAAACTCTCATAACTACAAGCATGAAGACCACATAAATACAATAAAGAAGACCTCATAAATATAATAAAAACCTCATAATATGGTCAAGCCATCATTAATACTTATATATAAAACTGTAAAAGTGAAAATCAGATGAAAGCAGATGAGGTCCCAATAAACAAATGCCAAATAAAAACATTTTCATACATATTGTCATCATGAAATTTCTTGAAGGTTAGTATATTCAAGTGTCAAGGTCTGAGTAAATGATCTATTATAGCAGATGCGAAGACTTATGTTATATTCAAATATAAAGGTTCGAGATTATACGTATTGAGCGATATGTCCATCATTTTGAAGTTGTTCAAATATAAGTGTCCAGCACACTTGTTATGCCACTTTGATTAATTCATTGAGCAACATGTATCTAGTACAGTATGATACAGCATTTTGTGGATTACAGATTAGGGGAGGTACAATAGCTTTAGGATAGTAAACACTTTTTCAAGCTGTGTTGGATTTTTGACTTAAATATCAAGTATGGGTCGATTTTTTCACATGTTTCATGAAAGGAGGCAGAAATTGTTCAAGTATGCATTCAGTGAGCATATAATTAAACCCCTTATTTATTTTTCTGGTAAACATGTTTATCCACTAAACTTTACCGGGTAACTATCACGTAAGTTCCGATTGCTCTGCAAGTGCCCTGCTATTAACTCAACAGTAGATTTTTAAAAATGATAAAATATTTACCTTAATATTTGAAATATTACACTAGTACAAATATTGGTTATTCGAATGATTAAGATTTTTGACCACGTCCCGTGACAACCCTCTCCTTCTCTAACAATAAAATCTATCACCTGTATAAATGGTACGTAATTAAAAATCAAATATGTCTACAATCCAGCAAAACATCTCGGAAAACAAATAAATTCTTATTGTACATCACACATAGACATACACTTTTCATGTAACTGTAAATTTTATGGGTACAAGCAATTTAACCCTTTATCTTTTATAAACTTCTACATGACCAAGTCTTATGAGTGGATGTTTTTATATTCAACAGAAGAAAACACACTTTTGAAAAAAGGAATTCTTGATATCCATGGCAACAAGAGGTTTTGTCTATCATGAGAAGGTTTTTTTCTGTCCCATCGCAAGCTAAGACATAGTCAAAGATAACATGACATCATTAAAGCTATACTGGGGAAGGAAGACTTCAATGTGTTCCTAAAGAAAACTGGGAGGTATCTTCCACCTAACTATCAGGATCGCTGGAGGATATCTGATTTAATGTATTCTTAAATAATTTTCCATCTACAAATACCTTGTTTTTTTCCATGCTGAAAAACATTGAAATGATGTCAAAGGTACGGAAACAAGCAATTATCATAGTATTGCAAGCAATCCATTAGTCCCTTACCGGTTAGAACCCCAGCAAAAAAAAAATCAACTTGTGTCACGTTTAGCCCATACAAATTTGACATTGAGTCAGTAAATTGACAAAACAGTGGAGAAACAGTTCAAAACAGTGGAACTGTAAATATATTTTTAGAGTAGTATAAAGAATGATTGATAATATCTATCAGCGTCTATCAGCTGTTGATGTGTCTCCATTATGAAAATATTTCATAAAAAGCAAATATTGAAAATTAAACTTAAAAAATCATGATTATGACAGGAAAAAGGTTTGAATTTTTCGTTTTTTTTTTCTCAAAAGGAAATGAATCTTTATTTACATAGACTGCATCAATTACAAATATCTATATTTTAGGATGTTCATTTATCTATAATAAATATTGTCTTTGGAATAAACGCTTTTGTGGCCTTAATAAATAACAAATTCCAAGAGGCTAGCTTTAATAAGTCTGTAATAAAATAAGTTTTTACATCATATTATTATTTTTATGTGAATGTTTCAAGCGTAGAGATTTAAGCTGTGTGTATTCATGCGAGTTACAGTGATTAACTTTAATTTAAGTTAGCTACAATGTAATCTAAGTTAACATATAGTAGCATTTTTTTTGTCAATCCAATTATTAAGCACAATTTTGAAGTTGAAGGGACAATATCAAATTTGGTCAGGTTTATTTAAAAGAAGAGAGTTGTTCTCAATTGATTGAAGTCTTTAAACTTTCTACACCATTTAGATAAGGGTTATAATTGCAGTCAAACCAAATTATATCTCTCTCGCTTTGTTACAATAATAATGCAATGCAATATTTTGTTTTGTTTAAACTGACAGTAGATCATGCTGTACCAAAAAAAATATTTTTCTAAAAACGGCTTGACCTTATTTGTATTCACCCTGGTTGATATTTGATTTGTGGTTTACAGACAATTCCCTTCAAAGACATTTTCCTACTTGTCAATGTGTACCTAAACGTTTAGTAACCAGTGACAAAAATAGAGGTTAGCTCTGAAAAGGGTTGTTTCAAGTCGTCTGTACTTACTAGGGGCTACCTTCCTTGTACATTTTGAGGTTACTCGGTCGGGACATCGGCAGCTGAATCTAGATTGCGATAGAAGCAGACGAAAGGGTAGTTTGGTCTCCAGGTCATACCCTATATATACAATAACAGCTCTCGGACCTTAACCAGGTGCAAATCATCTACGGTATTGATTCCCTGTGCCTTTTCTACGACAAGAACATACAGAGGGGGAAGAGTGAGAATGACTGGTCAATCCCCAGCTTTTATTTTCGAAGAGGAATGACAATCCAATTGTTCATATTAACAACAAACGTATGATTTATTTCCAAAAATAAACTACAATGTAGTTGAAGTGGTTAAACACTTAGTGGATCATGATCTTACATTCAATGGAAAATAAAGTTCTATCGAAATAAACTTGTGAAAGTTGATATTTGAAATAACAAGTTTGCTTCCTTAAAAAGAAGCATGCGAGAGGTCTTTACAGCTGTTTAAATTTTTTTAATTGTTCAAATATCAGCAAAGTAAGAACTTGTAATTAGTCGAATGGCATCTGCGAGCAAAAGCAACATATCGGCTATTTCCGTCAGTTTCTCAGATTAATCGCCGAGGTGTTACGAAGTTAAAGAAGCAGCAAAATTTCCATACACGGTTTATTAGATCATAAAATAGTGTTAAATTTGGCATAAATATCAGACAAACAAGACATGTACCAAATACCTTTCAATTTTTTCCCATGACAGTTTCTCGGCAACCGATAGCTTGGATTATCCGACTTTCATAGGAAGTTTTGACTGTAAAGAGGAACTGCGCTTATTAAATAGCAGCACCAGCATGTTCGATTCGGTACATAAATTTTTTACAAAAGGTATGCCTCGTCAATGCCTTTTCGGTGATTTTATTATCCGCGAAAATTCTCAGCAAATTGAAAATAAGTTAAATGTCAACAGGAGCTATGCACATTTATATGACCTGTAACATGCATTACACCAATTTAGGTTTTGCGAAACGACACTAAATATCTATTTTGCATTTATCTTAAATTACTTCAGAAGAAAATCACAATTAAAATAAGAAAAATGCTGTACATTCCTGCCCGATACATGTTCCTACTTTGTTACCATTTATCGTTATCTAATTGTATCAAATAACATTGTTGTAAACATTTCCTGTAGCTAACCAGTACTTGCGCCATATGGGGAAACTTTGCCATAATCTGTTCACGGCTTGGCTGGACGGTTATTTGTATATTTCACTGGCCCGCTCAGATCGCAAAAAAGTCACGTGATTATGTACAATCTTAATGTACTTTTTACTTTCAGTCGATGTACAAGGGTGTAAGTGTAAGTGGTAAACTGCTTGAGTTTGTACTTACTTGAATTACAATAAATTAATGTTTAGTATTTCCCTCTTTCTTATCAATGTTTTAGTTACAACGGGATGTGGAAGTTTTCTTAAACATAGAACAAGTGTAATATTTTTTTGTAGGTACTGAATTTTATTTTTGAATACTAGTATATAATGCAAATTACTTAAACAGGAAAAGATACAATAAAACAGTAAGAAAACAGCCATGTCTGTGTATATGACTAAAGTCTGGAAAATTTGTTTCTTGAGGTTTTAAAATAAATTTTGAAATTTTCAACACTTTGCTGAATGGAAGTATTATACTCATAATAAACTGAGGTAACTTATTAGCAAATGATTAAATCTACTTTTTATTATAGTTAAAATATATATCATGAAATATACCATTAACACAACTTATTTCACAACAAATTCATCAATATGTGTAAATCGCTTAAAAGTGTTTTTGTACAATTTTATCTTAAAAATCCAGTTTATAGATCTGTTTATTAAATTTAACATCTATAGCCAGTAATTGATGAAACATTTTGCCACCATCTTGTAGTTCTCGTAGATTATTACAAAGTGACGCACAACTCATAATGAATTTAAATCAATTATATCGTGATATTATAAGTGTTAAATAATCAGGTTTTGTATTGACTTAGGGTATGGCATATAATAACATATTTATTTGAAATCAAGTACTCATAACGCATTGTCAATGTCACTGTATAATATAGGACAAAATATATACGCATATATATTAACTCACTTCAACACAACTGTTAAGCAACAACTTCTAGTAAGCAAAATTATGAAGCACAAACAAATTTAAAATGTCTTTATACAATTATATTCCATACATAAATAGTGTTCAAACAATAGGTTAAACATAAGTCAAGTTAGAACATTAGAATATTTCCACACTTATTCAATACTTTGATAAAATAAAGGAACTTATAATTCCTTTAGAAAATGGTTAATATATCGTATTAAATACAGTCATTTGATCACTTCTGTTTGTGTTTAGTCATATTTAACAGCATCTGATACTTCATTTATCATATTTTACCGGTTATATTAAATCAATGATTTCAAGTAAAACTATAATCCAATCGCTATCCTCTAATTTGTTTATTAGTTCGAGCATACAAGTAGTTGTAATTTTTCTTTTTCATTTACATATGAACAGTATCTTCATTTAATTCATATAAGATAGCAGACTCAGTAAAACAAGAGCCGGTTGAACCGGGTGATGCTCCCCGACTAGGTTTTGGACACAGAAAAGTATATATTTTGTAGTTTCAGAGTTATGTCCCAGACAAAGTTCAAAAGTGATAATTCCAAACTTAGGCAAGGCAGAGTTACTGTTCACTGCATTGCACTTTTACTCAATGAGATCTATATACTGAATTGCGCGCAACACGTTCTCTCAATATGTTGATCATTTCAGTGAAATAGTTGTAAATTCCAACTTCAAATAACGAAGTTATTGGCCTGACACGATTTTGCTGCAAGGTCATGCTGTGACCTTGACCTTCAAGGTAGCGACCCAAATGTTGCGTGCGACACGTCGACTCAATATGGTGATCATTTCTGCGAAATACTTGTAAATTCCAACTTCAAATAACGAAGTTATGGGCCGGACACGATTTTGCTGCAAGGTCATGCTGTGACCTTGACCTTCAAGGTAGCGACCCAAATGTTGCGTGCGACACGTCGTTTCAATATGGTGATCATTTCTGTGAAATAGTTGTAAAATCCGACTTCAAATAACGAAGTTATGGGCCGGACACGATTTTGCTGCATGGTTATGCTGTGACATTGACCTTCAAGGTAGCGACCCAAATGTTGTGTGCGACACGTCGACTCAATATGGTGATCATTTCTGTGAAATAGTTGTAAAATCCGACTTCAAATAACAAAGTTATGGGCCGGACACGAATTCGGGACGTACGTACGGACTGACGGACAGACGGACAACCCTGCGACCATTTGCTCCCCCGAAATGTTTTCGGGGAGCATAAAAGCGCATCATTGTATTTTTTATTTAAATGAAAAAGACATATCATAATGCTGGATCATTTCAAACATTGGATAAATGTTAACATAGTAACATTTCTCTTCTTGTATTGAGTGTGCTGTAACCTCGACATACTGGTGTAGAGTAACAAGACTATCAACAAATGTACACCACGTGTTCAGACTCATGCATGCTCGTACTAGTACAATGTGAGTAAGACGTTTCATTTCTGATGTTACAGTTGGAGCGTTTTCCTCTATACCGACATACCCTCACGCGAGCTTCCCGAGCTGATGTAGAGTATGTACTGCATTTCCTACTCGTTCATTGTATTGAAATTGATTGCCTGATTCACCTTGTAAGGAGAGTTCAGTCAATCTGTTAGCATTTAGGAAAATATCAGATTCTAATATTCCAGGGCAGTGTTCAATATGTACCTGTTCAAGTTGTTCAGTGTTCATGTGGGAAATTTTCAATTGACCACTATATTTCATAATAAGAGCTCGTAGTTGGTTTTGCTTAGAAAGGTCTATTACATGTATGCGACCTCTAACAATAGGCCTATTGTCAGACACATACATCAAAGTAAGTTGTCTCAATGGTGATTGATGTAATAACGGTACTAGAATTGCCATGTTAACAGTCACACAATCAAGGTGAAGTGCCTATGGTTTGCTGACGTTTGAGTGGTTGCCATAAATCACTGTGTGTTTGAATCACGACAAGGACTTTGGATTCTTTCATATGAGGAAGCTATATAGCTAGCTACCGTGGTTATTCTCAGATGTCTGTTCGTGACCTATAAGTTTCAGAAAATATAACTTAACAAATAAATCCCAAACAAACAAGCAAAAACCCTTTACATTTCTTTGGCATAATGGACGTTTAAAGCATTTTTTTCGCAACTCTTCACAGTTTCAATCATTGTTCTTCACAAATATGGACTCTTGATGTACATTTCAATGGAAAATAAGAGTTTCATATTTATAATTCACAAACAGGTATTTATAGCTGTTTTTGATACTGGTGGTTCTGCTAAGATTCCTTTTCGTGCCTGAAATTATTCAGGGAGGGGTTCCTCGGATCTTCTTCCACCAGTAAAGGCGGAGTATTGCCATATCACTTATACTGTGTTGGTGCAACGAACATGAAAAAAAAACCCAAAAAAAACCACAAAAAACAATACACTTTCGGACGATATTAAGGGATAATATAGTAAATTGGTTTATTCCTCCTGTCGTTTAGTTATGTTGCAATGGGGATATAGAAGTCTTTTTTGACATAGATCAAGAATAGCTTTTTACTTCTATGTATTTTATTTCTGAATATATAAAGCAAATTTACTTGGACAAGCTAATAACAAATTAAACAATAAGAAATACTTTAGCTGTACCTCCGTCGTATAAATGAGCAATGTCTGGCAATTTTGATTCTTATGGTCTTAAAATCTATTTTGAAAGATTTACCTTTTAGAAATATTTCTACCTGAACAAAAGTAACATATAGTATACGTTTAATACATTAAAGTATGTCAGAGTATATTTTAACATCATTATAGCATAAAATCGGCTATTTCCCCTATTTTGCCCATGTTTTAACGGGACCAAAACCATGTGTTAACATAGTCACGTGCTCTTGTTATAGCCCGGTTTCAACTATGCGCAATACATACAGGGCCCAGTAAACAAAAAAATGACGATTTGGCCTGTTTGCCAAAGAGTCATGCGCTCTTGTTATATTGAAATTATTGATTCGAGGGCCTCAATCGCATAACGACGAGCAGCATTCAAGTAAATACGGCGTATAGACATCGCTGAGCTAATCTTGGTTGTCGCCCTTTCTAAGAAACGGACAGTTGTCAATGTAAACAAATACAGTATGCTACCTGTCATTCAGTTAAACACTCCGATTAACTTACAAAACTAGATAACACAAAATGAATATGAGAAAATGTTGTTTTATTGATTTTTTCTACCGTCAATCTGAAATCATTCTAAGAATTTCTGAGAGTCATGTTTTGTCTTGGGTAGAGGGTAGAGTAATGTAACGCTGTTTTTTTCTTGAGATAATAAATCTCTAATGTCAAGCTTTGTTAAATCAATTAAAATTCAAAATTTCGTTCGGTTCTGAGAATTTTCCAAGTTGTTGGCCCCGTAAAAATAAAACGCATACATAAATCATGTAGAATTGGATGAATACCGTCCAAGCACAAGGATTTAATGTAATTGTGTGTTAACTATACATGACGAATCTCTTTTAAAATTTTATGCTATAATAACGTCAACGCACGTTTATTTCGTGTTATAAAGTCTCAGAACTGTTGGTGCCCGAGCCCATTAACCATTATTCGGGACTCTGCAGAAGTTATAACACGGAAAAACGTGCGTTAACCCTATAATATATATGATATAGTAACTTACATAGTTTCTAAAGCATTAAGATAAGACATTTTACCCCACAATGATCAAAATTGCTAAACATGTCTTTATAATTGTTAAAATGATAATATTGAAATATGGATTATCCAGTAAAATCATTATAACTTTTTACATAACATATGCTATGTTACACTAAATTACATATATAACTAATTATTTAACATCTTAACATCATACATTGAAAATGGGAATGACAATTCTTTTATTCGCTTTACACTCATACTTTATGAATATCTTAATAAGTGTTAATTTAAAACAATAATTGATATGTTAATTCATTAACATACTCATATTTTTGAAATTATTAGCATGAAATACAAATATGGTAAAACATCCAATACTATATCACACCATTTGAGCATACTTTCCATTTTTTCTAAACATAGCAATTGATTTATAATATAGCAACTGAGTTTATGCTTTTTATGCGCTATTTGTTGACATGATAATATTGAATTTGTAAAATCTGTTACAGTTATATGTAAAATCATTATATAAAATTTACAAAATACACAGAATAATAACCTAGCATACAAAATTTCTCAATATCTTAACTTCATAAACGTATATGGTAAAACCTTCTTTACTACATCTTAAAACCTTTTTAACATACTTAGTACTCTCCTTACGTCTAATGTTTAGCGTAAACATAGCAACCGAATTTATAAGATCATTAGTCTCATTATATATGGTGTAAATAACATGTGAAGTACTAATTATTACACTTAACATCATTTATTTATGATATTACCTTCAATATCATATTGCAAAACCATTTCAACATTCTTTTTTTTCAAATGCACAACGTGCATACAATCATAGCAACTGATTATTATTAACATTATTTGTTGACATGATTATATTGAACTTATAGAGGATATTGAATGAGTGTAGTTTAATACCAAATTTATTGAACGAGTTAAATAAAATCATATTATGCGAGCCTCTGGTGAGCATAATATTGTTTTATTTAACGAGTTCAGTAAATTTAGTATTGAATCTACACGAATATAATATTCTATTTATCACATAACATAAAATAAGAACAGTTAACTGTTAAAATGAGTAATTTTTCAATGACGCGTCTATGGTGTAACGGTGACATTAGCGCGCTTTAACGCTATGTTTTTATATAGCGCAAATGACGTCACGTCAAAGTGTTATTACACTAGTGTAATATTGCTTCTATTAAATGGCTTTATTACACTCCTGTGCCGCGTTTTTATGTTATAAAAAGAGGATAGTGAATGAGACTAAGTTTCATACTGAATGTATTGAACGAGTTGAATTAAATTATATTATGCAAGCCTCTGCGAGCATAATATTATTTTATTCAACGAGTTCAATAGATTTAGTAATAAACTTACACTAATTTAATATTCTATTCATCATATACCCAAAAATAAAGACCGTTTAAGTGATAAAGAAACATTCTTAATTGACGCGCCTATAGTATAACGCTAACATTTAGCGCGTCTTTACGCTATGTTTATATAACGCAAATGACGTCACGTCAAAATATATGCACGGTCGTGCGCTACCGTTTTTACGGAGTCGCTAAATCGGCACGGGTATGTGATAAATTAGTTTACTTTTAAAATCATAGATTTATATTTAACAAAAAGCATAATCAAAGTATTGTAAATGATGTCTACACACAATTGTTAAACTTCAAAAATAAATTAGACACTTAAACCTGTGAACAAAGTGTATCCAAAGAACAAACAGAACATGATATTTATGGACAAGTGGTCTTTATTTAAAACATTTATTTTTAATCTAACTTATGAAGGGTTTTTGAAGAGTAGCCTTAATTTACAGGATAGTCTTTATTTGGAGGTGGTCTTAAACACAGGTTTGTCTGTACATTGTATAATAATAATTATGCAATTCTTTTTTTTCACATTTTGCCACAATATTATTGATATGTCTCTTTTCAAACCTACTAATAAAATAAGCATGTCTTGTCACTATTTATAAACCAATCTATTTTCCCCTAAAATATTTCAAACAAAAACAGAACATATTACAAATTTAAATAAATACATTTCTCAAAACATTTGGCTTGAATATTGCATGACAAATAATATAACATATTAACTTTTGCATTGTTATTTGAAAACATGAGTAAACAATGCACAGAAACTTAGTCGAAGTTAAACATATTTCACACATGTCCATTTTCTTCTCAAAATTACAATATGTTGCAACATGTAAATCAAACGACTGGTGGCATTAATTTTCAAAAAATTATATTAATAGAATTTTTTCAAATTCTTTAAGAATTATCATACACTATTAACATAATTATTGAAAAGCAATTTTCTTCATCATTATTTTTTCAAAGAAAGTGATAAATTCTACGCGACCTGTCTGACCTGACAATTAATCTTAATTTACTCTCACATATCACTACAAACGTTGGATGAGTTAGAATATAATCATCAAATTCTTTTACTCCTTCATTTATGTGCACTGTAACTACTTCAACAAACTGACCAAGGGTAAGAAGACTGTCGACAAATGACCTCCATGTGTCCATACTCATTAGTGCATTGTCTAATTTAATATGTGTAACACTCATCTCTGGTGTTACAGTAAGAGCGTTATCGCCTACATCTACATTCAGTAATGTGAGATTTCTAAGTTGATGTAAAGTATGTACAACATCACCTACTTGTCTACTGTATTGAAATCTACCAACATAATTATCTTGTAATGTAAGTTCTGTCAGTCTGCTCGCATTTGATAAGAGATCAAAATCGGTACTAGCTGAAATATGTATACTCTCAAGGTTTTCTGTGTTCAGTCCAGAAATCCAAATATTCTTACAATAAGACAGATTTAGAATTTGAAGCCGACTGTGCTTAGACAGATCTACATGCATGAAACCCTCATCATCATCATGTGTAAAAATCAGTTCTCTTAAAGTGGTCTGCTGCAACAATGATATCAGTGATGCTTTATTACAGGTTAGTTTTTCAAGGTAAATTTCAATGAGTTTGCTGGTGGTTGATGGCGACACAGAAGGGACTGCTGTCATTAATGTAAACATGTACAAGTTGTTCATTGTTTATGTTGGAAATTTGTATTTGACCACAGTGTTTAACCATAAGCTCCCTGAGCTGGTTCTGCTTAGTAAGGTACATCACATGCACATGACCATCCGGAGCCTGATCATCAGACACATGTATTAAAGTGAGTTGTCTTAAAGGCGCTTGTTGTATAATCAATACAAGTGATGCTATATTTACAGTAACTTTGTTAAGGTGAAGTTCAGTTAGTTTGCTTGTGACTGATTGAAGATAAAGGTTTCTAATGTCTGAGAAAAAACAACCTTTAATTTCTTCAATGTATATCTGTTCAAGTTGTTCAGTGTTTAATCCTGTAATTATTAAATTAGGATTCTTGGCAAACCTTAGTTTTTGGAGATGAATCTGCCGAGACATCATACGAAGAAGAAAAAACGGACCTCAATAACCACTATTGTGCCATCTATCAATTTTTCAAGTTTCATAAAAATATTTCATTTCTTTTTGAACTTTTATATGCATGCCAGTTTAAAGTTTTGTTAATACAGGTCTCTGTGATCTAGACCTTTCACCTGAAAATGGGTTTGGCAGGTAGAAATCATTAAGGTGCATCCTCTGAGATCCTAGGATAATGAAGTTTGGTTTCATCTCCAGTTTTAAATTTTATTATTACATGTTGCTTTACCTTTGACCTTCTGCTCATTAAGTTCGTGTGACAGATATATCTTATCAAGGTTCATTCACATATAATGTTTCGATGTAACAGTTAATCCCCTTCCGCATAGCGGAAAGGGGATTATAGGAATGGCCTCCGTCTGTCAGCCCGTCCGTCCGTCTGTCCGCCCGTAACACTTTCGTGTCCGCTCCATAACTTTTAAACCACTGACATTTGTTTGAAATAAATTTGCACAAGTAATCACCATAGTGAGACGATGTACAGAGCACAATAATTGGATTGCTACTCCCAAGATCAATTTTACACTTAAAGGTCAAATGATAAAAACTCTTCATTTCATAATAAAAGTCTACATTTCGTGTCCGCTCCGTAACTTTTCAACTTCTGATTTTTTAAAATAACTTGGCAAAAGTTATCACCATAATGAGACGTTGTGCAGAACGCAAAAATTGAGTTGCTACCCCCAAGGTCAAGGTCACACTTACAGGTCAAATGCAAAAAACTTTTCATTTCATAATAAGAAATCTAACTTTTACTTAAAATGACATCTCCTCATAAACCGCTCAGCCAATTTCATCTAATCTTCACAGGAATGTTTGTTTGGTAGTCAACTTTAAATATCGCTCAAAGAATTTTATTCAAAGCAGAAATCTGCTTGCCATGGCAACCGAAAGAAAAAAAAACTTAAAATATATTCTTTCAGAAAACCGAAAGAGCTAGAGCTAAATATTTGGCATGATACATCATCTCGTCAGTGTCTACCAAGTTTTTTTCAAATAAAAGCCCTGGGATAAAAATTGGCGCCGCCCAAGGTGGTCATTGTTTTTCCCTTTATAAAAAAATCTTCTTTCAAAAACCCCAAAGAGCTAAAACTAAGATATTTAGCATGAAAAATCATCTATTAAAGTTTGCCCCTCCGAGGGAGGGGGGGGGGGGTGTCATTGTTTTTCCCTATATGTATATAGTCAAAACTTAAAAAAGATGCTTATAAAAACCCCAAAGTGTTACAGCTTAGATATTTATCATGAAACATCTTCTTATTGGTGTCTACCAAATTTGTTCAAATAAAAGCCCCATGGTTTAAAAATTGGCTTTTGTCCAGGGGCCTATATATAGGTGAGCATTTCAGGGTCATCATGGCCCTCTTGTTAAGAAAACTTGGCAGGAATGATCACCATTATGACACCATTGGCAGAGCACAAAAATCAAGACACAACTCTGAAGGTCAGGGTCACACTCAAAGGTCAAATGTAAAAAACATCTATTTTTCATGTCCACTCTTTAACTTATTGACAATTCAAATGTTTTAAAATTACTTGGTACATATGATCGTCACCATGACACAATCTGCAGATTTCAACATTCAGGTTGCTACCCCCAAGATCAAGGTTATATGTTCTCCATTACTTTTTTTACTTTATGGAAGATTTCAAATAACATGGCACAAATAATCACCATCATTAGACTTTGTGCTTATGATATGCCTGGCAATACATCAAGCTCGTGGCTGTAAAAGATTCACTGCGGAAGGGGATTTAGCTGTCCTTCAGACTGCCTTGTTTTGTTTTTTTTAATATTAAAGCTAATGACAATTAACGAAAGGTAAACGTTATAACTAACGCCGACACATGTGCCTGGACAAGATCTCTACCTTATCATCGGAAATTGGAGACAAAGCAAAGTATACCCGTGACCATTTGAAGGACTATTGATAAAAATGCAACATTGAATCTTCTATTGAGACAAGTTCAATGATGGTTTAATAAAATAAACAACAAGAGCACCGCTAGGCGGAGCATTATATGCCCGAAAGTGTTTTTTTTATATATTAAGGATGAAGCATTTGTAAGACATTACATAAATGAAATAAAGTATTACCTCCTTCCAATAGCAATCCTCCTATAAAGTTTGAATATTGTGGGCCAAATAGAAATTAAGTTATGCTCCGGAAACTGTTTTCAGTTTTAAAGTAATAGTGACCTTGACCTTTGACCTTGTGACCCAAAATCAATAGGGGTCTTCCACCCAATATGGGCAATCATCCTATGAAGTTTGAATGCTGTGGGCCAAATGGAACTTAAGTTATGCTCCGGAAACTGTTTTCAGTTTTAAAGTAATAGTGACCTTGACCTTTGACCTTGTGACACAAAAATCAATAGGGGTCTCCTACCCAATATGGACAATCATCCTATGAATTTGAACACTGTGGGCTAAATGGAACTTAAATTATGCACCGGAAACTGTTTTCAGTTTTGAGGTAATAGTGACCTTGACCTTTGACCTTGTGACCCCAAAATCAATAGGGGTCTTCTACCCAATATGGACAATCATCCTATGAAGTTTGAACACTGTGGGCCAAATGGAACTTAAATTATGCTCCAGAAACTGTTTTCAGTTTTAAGGTGATAGTGACCTTGACCTTTGACCTTGTGACCCCAAAATCAATAGGGGTCTTCTACCCAATATGGGCAATCATCCTATGAAGTTTGAATGTTGTGGGCCAAATGGAACTTAAGTTATGCTCCGGAAACCAAATTGCTAACGGACGGACGGACAGACGGACGGACGGACGGACGGATAGACAGACGGACGGACGCCAGGGGGTATAACATAATATATAAAAATAGATAAGACAAATAAGCAATTTTAGTCCTAGAAGGGTCCGTAAACATGGTTAGATCGGGAAAGATCGCATCTATAATTGATATTAATTCTTTCAAAGTTTAATTCAAAGATATAAAAAGAGTGGGGCCAATATTGACCCAATGGTCATGATTAATACCAGTTATGATGAAGTCCATAAGGTTATGCTGCATGCCAAAATTCTCGGGATTGTTATTTTACACAATGAGTCTTAAACGTGTTTTCCGATATAAATCTATGTAAATCAAGTGACCCCTAGAGTTGGGTCTATATTGAACCCAGTGGCATGGCCCATACTAGTTCTCCTTATGTGAATAAGGCAATGTAACATGATAAATATTTAAGCTAAATGTATTATAGTTTCACGCAATGAGATTGATTCATTATGGTTAACATTCCTGCAAAGTTATTTCAGTTTCCTTCCATCGGTTAAAAAGACACAGACCTTAAAACGAAATATAAATTTCAAAATTTAGTGTATATTTTGAACTGAAAGAAAAGAAAAAACTTTTTGGCAGAAATGTATATTTTGAACTGAAAGAAAAAAACAACTTTTTGGCAGAAATATAACTTGCATATAGAGTTGCCCTGTTTGGCTCAACAAAACTGGTAATTATAATGTCCATTGGGTCAATATTTAGCCCGCCCAAGAGAGCATTCCGATTTTATACACTAAATATAGAAAAAAGTCTTCTGGTGTGAATATATAAGAGTTTAGAATTTAAGTATGTAGCATAACTTTGAGGACCTCTACAAAACTGATAATCGTAGCCCTGCGGTTAATATTTTCCCGCCCAATGGTCATTTGATTTATATAGACTTACACACATCTGCGAATGTTTCTAAATTCAAAATTTTACCATTTCTTGCATAAATGTTGAATTCTGCTTAAGCCGGTGCTAGGGGGCGTGGACGGTAACTTGCACTTTCCAGTACCGACCATGAACAGGCTCAATCAAACCGAGCCTGCAACATTTTCAATTTTCCCTGTTGGGCTTTCTTTAGGGATTCTGTTTTTATCTATTTTGTAAAGGAAATAAATTTAAATATTATTGTATGAAACTACCAAGCAACATGTTTGACTAGACAGAAAATTAAAAAAAGGAAAAACATAATTTTCTTTTCCCTATTTTTTTTTTAAAAAAGGGATTTAAACGCTTTATTTGTTTTCTGTTAAAAATAGTGAAAAAAATGTAGTGTTGCCCCCCCCCCCCCCACCAGATGATGGCTCTTGTAATATTAAAATAGATAAATACAGAATCCCTAAAGAAAGCCCAACACGGCAAAATTGAAAATGTTGCAGGCTCGGTTTGATTGAGCCTGTTGATGGACGGTACTGGAAAGTGCAAGTTACCGTTCACGCCCCCTAGCACCGGCTTAAGCAGAATTCAACATTTAAACATGAATTAGTAAAATTTTGAATTTAGAAACATCCGCAGATGTGTTCATACGGCGGTTATCATGGAACCTTCAATGTGACACTTCCGTGCCATTCCATGAAAAGCGGCGTATGGTCCCAAAGTAATAAAAAGCGTGTGCCCTAAACGAGAAAACAATGGGCGGAACTAAATAAAATGGAATTTTGAAAGGGGATCATGCGTATCGCAGATAAGACGTCAAAAGACAAATTTAAAAAGCAGGCAACATATCCTAAGGGTGATTCAACATTATTCAAGTAGGAATATTGGAACCACCCGGCTAGAAAATACCGAAAAGTTGAAACTAAAAATACCACACGCACAACAATAATGTCGTGCTGAACGATCTTCAAGGATCGAAAATATAACATCATCGATTAAATTAATTTTAATTGATTAAGATGATCATTTGCCATGTTTACCATCATCACAACCATCATCATGATATTCTGCTCATCATTAACATCTTTTACATAATCACCATCATTGCAATCAACACACGTCAGCTCATCATCACAATCTTCATAATAATCATCACAAAAATATTCCTTGCTCATTACCACAATCATGAATCATCATCATTGCAATCAACATAATTTTTCCATCATCATCAATATTATCAACTTATAATACTCCGTTTGGACAAGCATTTTCACCCAAGCACTTTCCCCGAAAAAATACCCCGTCCTGCAAATGAAATTGTATGTCTCTCCCATTTACGAGTACTCGATGTGCAACATATGGACCATACTTCACCTCTTCCCACCATGGACTGTTATTTTAAAGATAACTACCTCTTAGACTACCTTTGGAAGTCAATTTTCACGAAATGCACCCCTCTCGACAAGTATTTTCAAACTTCCCTTACCATTTGACGGCTATCCCTTATACAACTTTTTGAGACACTTTTCCTGAAAATACCCTTCCCAGGATAGTTTATTTTAAAAACCAGTCTCCCTACCCTGGTCAAATAAAACCCGATGTGTTCTTAAGTACTTAAATTACCCGTTAGTCATTAATTAAAGGCACTAATGCTATATTCTTACAGGAGACTTATTTATATGGATAAAAAGGGAACATCTAGCCTCCAAAATGTTACTCTATAAATGTAAAGTATGACACTTTAGAAGGATTTATCACTTTTTTTCGTGCATTAGCATCTACAGGAACTGGAGGGTGCATTTATGTATACATGCGTGCGCACTTTTTGTGCCATGATGTAGAATAAGGCTTCAAGATTCATTTTTTTTTATTCCAATATCAGAAAATTTAGATAATGTAAATGTTGGCTGTACTTTAACGAATACTACTTAGTAAATAAATGCACTATTCTTCTAAATCCCCACGAAAAATATTCTTCGTTAATGTAAAGAATATATATTGTTTTAACGATCTAAATATCTCTGTTTTATTTGTATGTATATATATAGATGAGACTAGATGAAGAAAAAAAATGTAATTAATAATATGTCCCAGATTTTTATAAGTATCCAATTTTGTAATACAAAACTGGGGATGTATACGATAATTGATAAAAGTGTTATTGATGTTCTAACATTTAACTCAACCACTTCAACAAGATAAGTTTATGATGATGATGATGATTGTTTTTATTATTATTCTCCCATGAACAAAGATAATAATAATAAATAAAAGAAATATTGCCTATCTATATCAGACAATTAAACATATAATTAATGATACCGTCGAATTTCAAAATAATACTACTAATAATAATACTAATATACTAATAATAATGATTGATCAGGAAAAATGAAAAAGAAATTATATGTATTAAAAACAAAAAGTCCTCTGTTGTCATATGAAACATTCCTGTAAAATAGGTTTTTTAAAGACATTCTCATGTTTTGGAGAAACATTCGCACAAAAGATAAACTATTTAAATCCGGAATTCGTTTTCATTTTGGTGCAAAATGGTATATAATTAAAGTAGTTTGGAGTGTATATAAGACAGTTGATGTAATTATCACGGCACAACTCAAACCTATTTGCTTCTACCATTTTTGTTTTTGCTGTTGTTGTTGTCATTAACGACGTTTGTGACAAAATCGTATGATGCGAGGGTTATTTTACACGCTGTTTGTTTATGATATTACATCGCATAAGCTGTAGTAACCTCGCAAAGGCTTGCTTAATAGTGTTTAGTCAGCTGTATTTACTGTATTGGAGAGTAAGTACGGACCCCTCTGTTGGTTGAACGACGAGTGACCGTTAAACCAGTATCATAGTTACAGTATCTGTTTGTGTCATTGCAATTTGCAAAAACATTTTTCTTATTTATAAGACTCTGGCAATGTTAAGACGTTTTAAAGGTGTATGAATATCACGTTCGAAATCGTTGTTCGGAGAGGTTTTTTTGAAGAGCCTTTCAACTTTTGCAAAATTCGCAACCACTGAATCTAGTTTTAATTTTATTGTTTAATGTGTATCATTGAAATCATAAAAGGAAATCTTCTATCAGCCGAAAGATTAGTCTTTTTAGTACAAAAGTTTGGACCATCGCATTGATTCCATCCATTTTAGTTCAAATGAAGGCCTCGGATTGGGCATTTTCTTGACCAAACAGTCCCTTTTTAGCAATTTCTGAACAATTTTCCAAAACTGCTTTAGACAAGGATTGGTCATAAATGGTAGAAATAGCCAAAATACTTGAAGAAATATCAATTTAGATATATCTGACAGTTATTTAATTTCGATCAGCAGATATCGAAGGGACAGTCAAAAATAAACAAAATAATATGTCTTCTTGTAAACATGGTAGTAAAACAATACTGGCTTCCATAACGCTTATTTTTATATGTATCAAATTAAATATCGCCACGTCTCAGGTGAGTTTCATCAAACATTGTTTTTTTTCCATGAGAAAATATGACGCCTTGCATAAGAATTCTTTTGGTTAAATATTGAGTTTCTTTGACTTGTGTAGATTATCCCGAAATACCGTATCTGATCTGTGTATTCTTACTATTGTGTTCCAGGTTTTTATCTGAGGTAGGTTTGACTGAAATGGCAAATAAGATGGCCTGATATATCGTCCGTGGTCGACCTTTGCAGTCAGGCAAATAAGATCATGTTAATTGACTGGCTATTATCTACATTTTTGAAGCAGATGTGACAAATTAATTGATTTTCTTTCTTTTATATTTCTTTTATATTTCAACTTCTTTTCAAACTATTTAGATAGAAGGGTTTCTTTTAATTAAAACAGTTTGTCAGTCTTGTAAATTAGGTATCAATTAGTTTATGTATGTTTCTGATAAAATGCAAAAAAAAAACAACAATGAACAAATTACTACTAGGCTGTCATAGAATCTGAACTATCTATACATGTTTACTACGTTAATATTTAAGAATAAATGCTTTAAAGTCAATATTTACGATACGATCTTTTTGTCAGCAAAATATTTTTATCCTTACTATACTTTTTCATACTTAAATGTTTAATTCATGGGGGAGGAACTGTTACATGTAGGATGGAGTTCTTGTGATAACTGTCACATAGTTCTTCGGAAAACTTTTGTACAAACTAATGCGTGTATCTATAAACTCTAATTGTGATAATGTGAACTTCAAAATGGTAGTTCGACCTTGACCTTTGAGGTAGAGACGTGATTATTGGACGCGACACATCGTCTTGATGTGGTACACATTTATGCCAAGTTATTCTAAAACCCTTCGATGCATGATTATGTTACAATCCGGACAAAAATGTGTGTACCTATGAACTCTTATTGTGATGAAGTGAAACTTCAAAATGTGTAACCTTGAGCTTTGAGGTAAGGACGTAATCCTTGGACGCGACACATCGTCTTGATGTGGTAGACATTTATACTTAGTTATTTTAAAATCATTTAATGCATGACAAAGTTACAGTCCGGACACGATTGTGTGTACCTATAAATTCTAATTGCAATAATGTGATATATGATAAACAAGATAAACAAGGAAAGGCGGCGTTTAATGAACGCATTCCCCATCCGACCCAGCAACAAGAACCGGTGGCAAAGAGCCCAGGCAGACCCAAAACAAAAACAGGACAGGGCACAAGACAGGCCAATCACTAAAATGATATTTTGTAACTGATAGAGAATTAAAGAAAACAAATAAATAATTGAATAATAGGTCCATAAAGTCAAAGGGCACGGGGAAAGGGACAGGAAACCCAGGGAAGGGGGTGTAACTAAAGAAATAAAAACTAGGGGGCAAACGTGAATATACTTACCGTAGACGACAAAAACAACAAGGAACACAAGCAAACGTGTCACCAAAACAATATGAAACAACATAGACATACATCTGAGGAACACAAGGGGCGCCGCCTTGGAACGATCAGCAGCAAAATGATAGTTTGACCTTGACCTTTGAAGTAGGGATGTGGTTCTTGGACGCAACACATCGTCTTGATGTGGTAGATATTTGTGCCAAAATATTTCAAATTCCCTCAATGCATGACAAAGTAAAAGTCCGGACACGAATGAAGTGGGGACGCACAGACAGACAGACAAAAATGGGTATGGTTTAATGCCCGACAATACACTGTCAAAATAATAATGCTAATAGAACATGCTTTACTTTTTAATGTTAAATAGTAATGTTTTGCCATTTTGACAATTATCAACAATAAATTGTGTAAACGATGTCGCTAGCATAGTCATCTTTTGGTATAACACTTTTATTGCAGATATTTTTTGCAGATATTTTTTTTTGAAATCTACGAAATTCATACTGAACATTTTAATTTGAGTAAGAGAATAAAAAGCTGCACTTCCCATTACTGGTCAAGTTAATTTGGTCCTTCATAAAATTACGCCATTTTAAAGACACTATGTACGTATACTGTGTTTATATATAGTGTATGAAGTAAAAGATTACTAAATCTTGTAACTGTGTACTCTAAAGATGTTTATTTAATATTTAAAAAGAGGCTGAAAAACAAAAACAAGTATTTTCAAATTTCAGTATATTAATTTTTTAATGAAATAAGAAAAACATCATTTCATGTAGTGAGATCGAATATCCATTTTACAATTTTTGCTGGAAGAACATTATAAGAATTCCTTATTTATCCATACAATATATTTGTTTTCAAAACAGATAAAAATGCCATGATACAATTGTTCAGCAGATATAATTGAACGAAAAAGCAAGTTGGTGAACATTATATTTAATGGTTTGGGTGTTATAAGACGCCGCTTGCAAGCGGCGTCTAGTAGATATGCATTTGTCCATACAGCAATGGGGGAAATTTGAGACTTGATTTTGTGTTTCTTTTTTGTTTTAACAAAACCACACTGTTTTTAAATTTTCTAATAAAAATAACTTGCATGATGTACAACATGTCACAGAGCTTTAAGGGATTAGAGTAAACGTTTAACTGAAGTGATAGTGCAATGTTTGAATATCATATTCTTTTTATCATTATCTAATTTTATCTACATAATAAATAACGTGCCAATGAGCCAGTCTATTGTCATCTTAACCGTTGAGAGAGGTGACAAACGAGGCAGTGTCACTTACTTCATTTGCTTCGCCTCTGTTGAAGTTCGGCTCCGCCTTAAATTGTCATATTAAATTTTATATTATGCTCCATATGCTAGCATTTAGTCTTCGTTGCCGAAGTAGATGGGAAGTTAGGGAACCAGGATAACTTTGATCAATATCACTTGTCGAATCATTAAATTACAAGTTACAAAGCCTAAACCATGCTCACAATCAAAGAGGCGGTTCTCACTCAACCGTTAAGAAAATACAACAAACCGGTTACGCTACGGCCTGTAAGGGGAGATCACTGTAAAACAGTTTGTCCTCAAAATCATTCGAACATTGTGCAACTCGTACCATGTTTAAATGTGTATATTATCGAACATATTGTCTTGAATTTTCTTCAATAACTTTAATAAAAGCTGTAATCAACTGGTAAAAGACAGACAACTGTGACAGAATTTCATTCTCCACGTGTCAAAAAGATATATGGAAAGGCAACAAAATCTAAAAAATCATTTTTTTTTTTGGCAAATTGATAGATTGAGGGGGCGCGGGCGAAGTTTAATAAATGAAACTTCGCCCGCAAGGATTAAGAAATGAAAAGGCGGGGCACCCTCGCCATTTTTTTTAAATTTATTTTTTTCTCTCATACAGTAATAAAGTGTACATAACATATAATTAACTTCTGTCCAGATAATACAAAAGCATGGTCACAAAGAGTTTTTTTTTGTTTTTTTTTTCACACACAAACACGCACACGCAAGCACACACATCCGCACCCATACACCCACATTTACAATTCATAAATACCAACAGGATTTATAACTATACATATTTCGAACATAACGCACACACAAAACAGCACACATACATTTCGGGTACCATCAGATATACGATACTCGTATTGGTGTAAACTAGTATTTAAACAATAACAAAAAGGGAAAGTAAAGTGGATGAAATTTAAATACAAAACAACAAGAAAAAACAACAAAAATTTACAGAAGATACATCGACAGTTTTTGACTGCTTTTAAACATAATTGTTTTATATTTCATGTAAGTAAGATATTTTCATATGTTATATATTCGTATATGGGAAAATTCTATTCCATTTTTGAAAATTAATGTCCAGTTTATCGCGATTAAATGCAATACATTTTTCAATACATATTCTGCTCCGAAAATAATGTAAAAATAAGTTACATTTAGGTGTGCGTTTTCCTATTTTGAAACTATATATGTAATATTTTGCCACCAGAAGAATAAAGTTCTTTGCACCTTTTTGTGTATCTGTGTTTGTAATTAAGTGCGATATTGTTTTCAAGTTAATTTCTATAATTATATTCTTTTCTTTGAAATGTTTTATTAAATCACTCCAAAAAAGTAAGTTGCGTGTAAGAAAACATTGCCAAAGAGGTGTTCAATAGACTCAATATACATTGCACAAAAATCACAAAGACTCGAGGCAGAAAGGCTTTGTTATAGGAGACTTGTTTGTAGCAATAATTCTGTGTAGATATTTACATTGAAAATTTCTAAACTTAGTGTCAATCGTTGTTGATAGAATGTTTTGGTATGTTCTTTCCCAACATATATTTTCGTTTTCAAAAATATATTTTCCCACTTATTTTCTGCATTATTTTAAGTAATGTTATCTTGTTAATTTGTCATTCAATAAAATTTATAGGTGCAAAATAATTTGCGAAGGGTTTTTACAGAATAATTTTTACAAGTATCCAAACGTTTTCCTTACAGGAATCCTAACCATATCTTTTACTTACAAGTTTCTTTCAATTTTAAACAATAATTAAATGGTTCAAATTGTATGAAAATATGCTTAAGTTTTTTTTGGGGAAAAAAATCTAAAAATTTTAATAAACTGATGTTCATATAGAAATTTTTTAGTTTCATTTGTTTTAATAAATGACGCTAAAATATTTTTATTTTGGGTATTGATATTGACGTTGTCTGGATTGATATCTATACATAATGACGTCAGAATGTATATTTCTTATTTAAGTCTGATATTTGAGGTAATCTTCATCAGGAATTTGATAAATTGTTTTAAAATTTTCAAAAGTGTAAAATTGATAAATAATAAAGTCAAACAAATGTTCCAAATACACAAAACCCTTTTCATACCAAGACTTTAGTAGAATGATTTTTCATTTGATGTTATTTTCATATTATTTCAAATTATTTGTTTATTTGGGTTGTTACATTTTGGTATAACTTTATTTGGTTCCACTATGAAATTACATCTCTAAAAAAATGATACCTTTTAAATTTGCTTTATATAGCTTTGTCATTTATTTCGCATTCAAAAAGTAACTTGCCTCTGTATCTGTCTAATTTAGATATGTATATCGATTTTATTAAAGATGAAATCAAACATACGTTTCTCTAAAGTGTTTATAATTTTCAAGCTAGGTAAAGGTAATACTGATAAAGCATAGATCAGTTTTGGTAAAGCAAAGGATTTGATGATAGTAACCTTTCAAAAAAGTGTAAGTTTTCGGTGTTGCCATTGCTTTAAACAAATTTTAAAAGCACCAATTTTAAGTTCTAAATTCTATTTAAAATAGAGTTTGTTCAAAATGTCATACCTAAAGATTTTGCATTGTCAGAAGTCCATTGGAAATTTCGATTTCGGCAGTATTTAGTTTCGGAGTGTCTTATTGAGCCTACTTTTAATACGTTACTTTTCATTCAAGTTTAGGCCTGATATTTTGTTGAAATCATCGAGTATTGCAATTAATGTTTCGAAAGATTCTTTTGACCAATCAGTTACAAAATTTGCATCATCCGCAAATAACACATTTTTAATCTCGATTCCATTTATGTTGCTGCCTTTTATTTTTTATGCTTTCATATGCAGTTTGAAAGAAGTTTGACGCATACATTAAATATATACGGAGAAAATGGGCATCCTTGACGTACAGCTCTATGTATTTTAAAGAAATCTGACATGTGTCCGTAAGTGATAACACAGCTTTGTGGGTCATTGTATAAAAGTTTTATCCATTGGATTATTGTATTACCAAAATTAAAAAATTCAAAAACTTGAAAGATGAAGTTATGGTTGATTCTAGCTTTTTCAAAGTCTGTAAAAAAGTGCATCTTGGTCCTAATTTTCCATTTGTTCTAATACTTCAAATATCGTCCGTATAATTTCTCCAATGTATCTATCTTTAATGAACCCAGATTGATTTTGACTGATGATTAGAGATTAAACTTTTTTCATTCTATTTGCTATAACGTTTGGTACTATTTATAGTCAATATTTTAAATATTTTGGACGCCAGCTTTCTAAGAAAAGAGTATGTTTGTTTCTTTTTGGTAACAGCTAGAGTGATGATACTTTGTTATGAAGTTCAATCAAATTTTTATTTCAAATGAATGTTTAATAGAGTTAATGTAGTAATATTTTATATCATTCCAAAAGATTTTATAAAATTCTGTTGTTTATCCATCTGATCAAGGACTTTTATTATTATTCATATTTTTAGAGCTGTTTTTCGAGTACAGTACGTTCGCTATCTAGAGATGTCCGTTGTTTATCACTTACTTTAGGTAAAGTTGGATCCATAAAATTAAATTAAGTTGTTTTTTGTTCAACCTCTTTATACAGATGTTTGTAGAAGCGCTTCTGCTCTTCTAATATTATATTTTGTTTTGAGATTATTCGGCCACTTACTTCTATTTGAATCAACACCTTTTTTTAAGAATTTCTTTTTTCTAAATTTTCAAACAATTTACTATTTTTCTCATTACATTCTACATTCAACGTTTTTGATCTTTCTATTATTCCATTTATCTTCTTATCGTACATTTCATATAACTCTTCTTTATTTTATTTCTATTTCTGACTTTATTTTTTTAATATTACTGTTTAAGGAACAAGAACTCAATGTTTGTTCCATGTTAATTAATGTTAAATTTATTTCTTTTTCCTTTTTGTCATCATTTTGTTTGGTTTTACTTGCAAACTTTATAGTTTCGTTTCTAATATTTCCTTTCATTATTTCCCACATTGTATTTGGATTTGCACCTGCATTTATCATAGCGGTTTCTCCAATAATATTTCGTATAACGTTTTGGTATTCATATTTAAGTAGACTGTTATTAATTTTCATTGTCTGTTCAAACTCAATTGCTATTAATCTACCACAAACTATTTCTGTATATGTTTTGTTTTTGCAATCGAATTTGCTGTTAATTAAGATGCATACGCCAGCACTATTATTAGTATTTCCACTGTAAAAAGCCCGTCCATCCCATTCTGATGTCCATTTAAGATATTGATTTGTGTTTAATGCGTTTCTTGTAAAAGACATTTATCATACTTTTGTAAATTTAGCCAATTAAAAAAATTGCTTTCTTTTCATATAATTTCCCAAACCTCTTACATTAAAAGTACAAATTTTCATACTCAGTTCAATTCAATCTGAAGCTTACGTTCAAGAACAGTAGCTGATCTTATATACAAGAGGGCCATAATGGCCCTGAGTCGCTCACCAGAAACAACTGCTTTTCAGTGTTGGAATGTCAATGTATTCTCATATTAAACTTAAGCCTAGAATATGTTAAAACAATAATTTGAAGAAATGCCATGACCTGGGGCATTTAAGCTTTAGCTTAAACGGGGCTAATCAAATTAATATGAGCAAACTTGATAAAAGACTACCTAAGAATGCTACAAAGTTTGTTGATCATCTATCAATTGTTTAGGAAATGATGTTTGAAGGTTTTTTTCTATTTTTAGCTTTAGTGGACCCTAAAAGGGGCTAATCAAATTAATATAAGCGAACATGATAAAAGACTACCCAAGAATGCTACAGACAAAGTTTGGTAATCATCCATCAATTGGTGCTGAAGTAAGAGATATTTAAAGGTTTTTCTATTTTTAGCTTTAGTGACCCCTAAAAGGAGCCACTCAAATTAATGTGAGCAAACTTGATAAAAGATTATCCAAGAATGCTACAGACAAAGTTTGGTGATCATCCATCAATTAGTTCTGTAGAAATGGACATTTAAAAGTATTTCTATTTTTAGCTTTGTCTGCCCCTAAAAGGGGCCAATCAAAATAATATTAGCAAACTTGATTGAAACACTTCCCAACAATGCTACAGACAAAGTTTGGTGATCATCCATCACTTAGTTCTCTAGAAATAGATATTTAACGGTATTTATATTTTTAGCTTTAGTGGCCCCTAAAAGGAGCCACTCAAATTAATATGAGCAAATTTGATAAAAGACTACCTATGAATGCTACAGACAAAGTTTGGTGATCATCCATCCATTAGTTCTGTAGAAATAGACGTTAAAATGTTTTTCTATTTTTAGCCTAGAGACCCCTAAAAGGGGCCAATCAAATTAATATGAGCAAACTTGATAAAAGACTACCCAAGAATGTTACAGACAAAGTTTGGTGATCATCCATCAATTAGTTCTGTAGAAGAAGATGTTTAAAGGTTTTTCTATTTTTATCTCTGCTGACCCCTAAAAGGGGCCAATTGGAATGACATGAGCAAATTCAAGTGTGACTGTCACAAGGATGCTACAGACCAAATTTGAAGTAAATCTGCCAAGCAGTTTCAGAGAAGAAGATGATTGTTGACGCATGACGACGGACGACGGACGCCGGAGCATCCCCCTTTGATACTAATAGCTGGCCCTGAACCTTCGGCTCTGGTGAGCTAAAAAAGCGTAAGAGACAAAAATATATTGTTGAATATACAAATAAAGATCCATCATGTCGTAAAATAATCAAACAAAACATCATAATCATATATTTACACACGCACGCATGCACATGGACACATACACGCACACTCTCACACCCATTAAGCCAGTTTTGCTCGTAACATAAAAGCATGATTATATTCAGATACAAAAAAAACCATAACATTTATATGACACATCTATACATAAGATAGTTAAGCAAATGATATTTATTGATTTTCTCAAGACAAAGACATCAAGTATTATGATAATATATTATTTTTAAACATACAATGTTTTTTTGTATTTGATTGTGTTAACTTAATCAGTAAAAAATATGGAAGTACCAGGAGAATTCAACATTTAGCCTCATTTTTCTCTACGTATATTTCGTGCGTGAATCGCGTGCAAAGCTACATTATGATACGCTTCAACTCTTTATCTTTCCAACGGTGTATCATACATGTTTCCCAATACACACACGTTTTAAGAAATTTAGTGTTGAAAGTTGAATATTCGATCAACTGCGTATAAAAATGGCTGGAAAAGATTCAGAAAATAATGTTGAAATTCGAGCTTACATCAAAGCGCGTATGACATCTGGGTTAAGTGTTGCAGCCAATCATAAAGAACTTTGTCGTATTTATGAACCATCTGTGGTTAGTGAAAGGACAGTTTAAAGATGGATTGTTAAGTTTAAAAGTGGTACGGCGTCACTAAACGAAGGTAGGGGTAGAAAACACACAGTGGTAAACAAAAACAACATTAAAAAGTGCAAAAACTCATAAACAAAGAAGCTCGATAGACAGATTCTGAAATAGCTTAGTAAACTGGCATTTTAACGGAAAGTACATTTACGATTCTAAAGAAGCACCTCAAAGTAACAAAGATTGCAGCCTGACGGATACCACATTTATTGACTGAAAAGCAAAAGCAGGAGCGTGTAAAATGTTCCAAGAAATTATTGAAGATGTGTCCCAAATATAACGATCGTAATTTTTCTAACATTGTAACTGGTGACGAAAGCTAGTTCCACTTTTTTGAGCCCACACGGAAGGTTAATAATACGATATGGGCCACCAAACATACCCGTAGGCCCTGTATAGCTAAAATAATGACTAGCACAAAGAAGGTTATGTATGCCATGTTCTTTGGTATACATGGTTTAGTGACACAAGTTCCTATTCAAAAAGGTCGTACCGTTACTGCAAAGTTTTACAAACGAATAGTGTTAAACAAAACTGACAAATTTTATCGCAAATGTCGTCCAAATACTTGTATGAGAGGTCTGTATGTACTCCATGATAACGCTACTCCACACAAGGCAGACATTGTTAAGAAATTATTGGAGTGCAGACGTGTAACTGTGCTTAATCACTCACCATACTCGCCAGATTTGGCACCCTGCGATTTATTCCTGTTTCCAAGATTAAAGAAAAGATTAAAGAAAAACCTTCAGGGTGGCCGTTACAGGACCAGAAATGTACTTGGTTCAGCATTACATCAGTTGTGTAGGGGTATACCTCAAGAAGACTATGAAAAAGCATTTCAAAATTGGATCAAACGTTGAAACTCTGTATATTGTTCAAAGTAATCTAAGTAGATTACTTTGAAGGTTTAAAAAAAATAAAATTCGTAGTTGCTTTAAAAGTTTTCATTTTACTATAGCCCCGACACTAATTATTGAATACTCCTCGTACAAACGACAGACAAACGACTTAAACAATGATTTAGTAATCATTGTTGAACAATTACTCTCTCATTAAATAACAAGTTTTAAAATGAATAAGTGTAAAATCTTAATTAAAAAGATGAAAGAAGTCATCATTTGAGCCTTATTCTTTATATATTGAAATTAATATAATTGTGTAACAGCTAAAACAACTATGACAGAAAAAGACTGCCCTTTAACATTAATGAGTTTTTTTAACAAGTACTTTTTATACACAAAAGAAACAACACAATATTAAACAGTGACAAAAAGCCAACAATATGTATGTAATCAATTTTTACCTAGGACAGTTTTGCAAATGATATGTGTTGCTTTCATCAAGATAAAGATATCAAATTTAATGATATTATAATAGTTTTAAACATAGAATGTTTTGTGTATTTTATTATGTTAACTTAATCTGATGCAATCATGGAGGTACAATGATAGACAAAAGACAAAGAAAAATGATTTAATGACCTTTGTAGACCAATTTTACTATAGTAAGATAACGAGTTTCGAATGAATATGTGTATAGTCAAAATAAAAAAGAAGGAAAAAAATAATCATTTCAACTCTATTCTTTATATTGTGAAATAAATAAAGTGTATCAGCTAAGAAAAAAATGACCAAAATAGTAAACCTGTACATAACGAAATTCACTTATAATGATGATGCTTTACTCATACCAATTATGATTTTATAGCCATACCAATCATTCATTAGATAACAAGTTTCGAATGGACAAGATTAAAAAATAATTTAATTTAATAAAACAAGGAAAGAAGATCATCATTATTTTTCTATATTCTTAAATCAGTTGTTTTCATATTGTGTGCTTACAATAAATTAATGAAAGAAATTCTGTTAATTCTATTATGACTAAAGCTTAATTAGCAAGTTTTTATATACTTTTTCAAAGGTCAGCATTGCCATATGTGTATAAAGATATATTATATTCTAATCCCCATTTTAAGTTGATGATTTGTTTACATACAGTATAAAAACACTATTTTTTTACTACTGAACTTTTGGGTTAGAAAACTTGCACTGCCTTTGAATAAAATGTCACATTTTTACTTTTTTTAATCATCAAAAAAGCCATAAAGTATGTTTCACTTTGACACTTTACAAAACAAATCTTACAAATCCTAAAGACAATCAAACAATGAATGTTTTTATATATGAATGACAGTTTACAATAATAATCCAATAAAGACACATAATATATCGTATAACAATTTTACAAAGAAGAAAAAAAACAACAAAAAAAAACCTTGAAGTACCTCACGATAATAATTAATTGCAAGGGTTTCATAATAAACCTTAATCGCTCAGCAGATACTTTTTAAAAGGTAACGGTAGAAAACTGACCCTTGCGCAGTCCCATTATCACTTTTGTAGAAGAATACTATGCCACAGGCTATACTATGGGACATAAATAGGATCAAAGATAATTTACTGTTACCCATTGTTCTCCAAGTCACACAAGTACCTCTGGGTTTGTACGGACGGGCAGACTCACGGACGGAGGGTTAGCCTAAAGTCCTCTTAAGTAAACCGGTAGAGGCCCAATAACTCCTGTGAATGTGTCAACAGAAATATTTTTTGTAGTTGTTATCACAATTTTAAATCCACAAAATATGACAAATACAAAATCAATACTGGGTATGGTCTGTTAAAGGGTATATTTCGTGAGCGATTAAGGCATGCGAGCGATTCACATAAGTAAATCAACAGAGGGACTCTTTCACGGGGGAGGAACTGTTACACGAAGGTCATAGAGTTCTTCTGATAACTTGCTTAACGTTGTTATGATAACTGACACGAAGTAGCTTGGTGTGTAAATAATTTTGTTTCGTAATTTTTTAGGTAACTGTCATTTTTTTCAGGATTTGGCTGTCAGAAAGCCCTAAATCTTTTAAGAATAGATTTAATATAAAACTGCTTTGTGTACAGTCTACAAAAGATAACAGGTGATAGGCTATCTTCAGGAAAACCTGAATCAGCGGTCACTTGTATTCAGCAGTAAAATGACTTAAACCGCCAAGCAAAAATTGTAAATTTTTTTCACTTTTTCCTCAGTTCCATGCTTTAAGCGACCGACTTTCTTAAGCAGACACTATATAGTTGGGCTTCCCTCAAGAAGCGGCTAAGTAATTTGTATCATTTTATACCATAAACAACAAGTATATAACCGGGATACCCTAAACACCTATGCAACCGAAATTTATGATCTATTTATACATAAAAAAATCAACCGATCACTTCCGATCTCTTCAACAGATTTGTACGTGCCCTAGACTTTATCGAGCGAAAGAAGTTCGACAATATATTTTTGTTATCAATAAGGGTTATATAAAGGGAATGTCCAAATGACTCCAACTTTAATAAGAATGATGAATCCAATAATTTTCTGTATATGAAGATTTCTGTAGGTCACGTGATGCTACATTGGATTTAATAGAGAAAGGAACAAGGCCAATAAACGGCATGAACCTAAAGGTGACTCACATCTATTATTTAAGACTTACTTTCTATTGTCAAATCATTGTCATAGAACTTTATACGTTTCTATAACTAAAACTTGACCTCTTTTTGAAATTAACATATCTGTTGAATACAAAAATATGACACCCACCTCAAATTAGATAGGTAGTGCATATTACTTCCTATTTGCTGCAAACAATTTACATGTAATTTATTTCGGCCGACCGATATCACAGTTACTTAATGTTCTCTTAAACTACCAGGAATAATGTATACATGAAGATATCATGCTTGAGTATTAAATTCAAAGCATTTTTTCCTGTAAGTCAATGCTCTACATCAAGTATGTTTTCAGTCATTCCAATAAAATGAACAAAAAAGTACTATGCTCATAATGATTTACACACTGATAAAATAGCTTAAACGTGCCGTTATTAAGCATAAGCAAATCACTGGCAGTAACAAAAGTTTTCATAAGAACTTCAGGACATATTTTGAGTTATCACAAGAACTCCGTGACATTTGACAAATCGGGTATAAACTTATTAGCCTGGGCTTAATGTTTGCAACTCTTCATTATAATTAGCCAATTAAGTAAAGAAACGAAGAAGATCACAAATGAAAAGGTCAATATGTTCGAATGAACAAGTTATTTGGAAATTTTACTCAAAACAACCAGATTTGTTTTTAAAAACGCGATGAAAAATGGATTTAAAAGTTTTTCTGAAACATAATACAATCTGACGGCAAGTTTAATTATCAAAGTTTGATAAAGCACCTCAAAATCCCCATTTAAAGGTAAAAATGACAATTTTTTTACGTGAGTTCTCCATGTATATAGAAAAGTTTTCCACAGAAATTCGTAACTTTTTCCAACACCTTCGTGACAGTTATCATAAGAACTCCAAACAAGTTATCATAAGAACTCCATCCTTCGTATAACAGTTCCTCCCGAGTGACTTTGTCTACACCGACCAATAGTGTCATATTGAAAGCATCTTCATGACTATGAGTAGTTTGTATATAATCTAGACACATGTATTGTGTAAAATTTTCATCTTCAAATAATAATTATGATTATAATATTAGGGGCGTCCGTTGCCGGTGGTTAAGTTTGTTGACATCAAACCACCTGCCCCTCACCGCTGCGGGTTCGAATCCCGACAGGGACTTTGGAGTCTTTCATTTGAGGAAGCTATCCAGCTAGATTACGGAACGTCGGTGGTTCTACTCAGGTGCACAATTAAGGCGTGCTACATAATATACCGATACTCTTAATTCTAGTATATATTGAAACATGCTTTAGTTTGTTTAATTAATTAAAAAGAAGTTTACTTTTTTATAGCTTAAATAATGTTCACAAACTTTTGGACAGTCATTATTTCATTTCATTTACTTGTATTTCTGGCAACCGTTTAGTTGTTGGTGTTCATTGCAGTTTCGATACCAGAAATGCGTTCTTCCAATTGTCTGAACCGTTCATCAAATCTATCGGAATGTGTTTCAAACATTCCTCTCATTTGTTCCAATAATGTACTGATTGTTGAATGTGTTGTGAATGGTTTAAATTGTTTTACCTTTAGTTCATCAAGTATAGCAGTTATTGGGGTAACATAACCCGTGTTATCTTCAGAAACTGCAACAACCATACCAATACATCTTAGAGTTGTTTCCTCTCCAGTATTATCCTCCATAAACACAAGAGCTCCAGAATCTCCTTGTTTACAAAATGGAATGTCCTTATCAAATGATTTGATATGGTATTGTTTATAAAGTGTAGTTGTAAATCTTAATTCTTCTCCCATGTCTAAGTAACTGGTAAATGGACATTCTCTAATGACACTATCATCACATTGCATAACTCCTCTTGTTTCCAATGATACGCAACCAAATTTTCTAACTTCTCTGAGACCATTCGGAATACCTGTCTTTCCCCATACTAGACCATCATTAAATTCTGAAATACATACATGATACACAATCATCGTGAGAACTGGTGAAGAGTATTTTGTAAAATAATAATTCTATCTTAACCGCTTATTAACCTTATGTTCCTTACAAAGACATGGTATCCGATAAATAGCATGTCAATAGGAGCTAAGTAGCAACGTAACACGTACAGGTACCTCCTTTTCGGAACAAAATAAAAAAGAGTACCATTTCATGACAATCAAGCAGATATTCAAATATCTGCAATAGTAATTGACGTCAATTATCACGTTGTAAGACAATTTGCTTGAATGACCTTATCATTTTCGTTGCTGTTACCTACCACCAATTCAGTTTACATTAACAAACTATATAAATACGCATAATTCATGACAAGAATTTTATTAAAGTGTATAAAGCTATATAAATCATAGTTGATACATGTTGTAAAGTTTATAGTTTTATACCCTTTAAATAAACACACATGTACTCGTATGTTATCCAACTGTTAAATTATAAACATTATATTTATTTCAGATGTATTTTATTTGATTATTTGATGCAACATGTATTAACCATAGCATGTTTATAAGACATTTATTTTGATCAGTAAAATAGTCTACTTTAGTTTTTATAAACTATATTTAAATTGTAGCATATGAAGTTAAAATACATTAATAAGAGAAAAGATATACTTGTGCATTGTTTAAGTATTATATATGTTTTTCTATATTGCTATGTATATATTGATAAAGAGTAAAAGGTAGTTAAATGAAATAAATTTAATCGGTATTTTTTCGTTCTAACACTTGTCTTTAAAAATACATGTATAGTGAAATGACACGTTAGTGTAATGACTCACGTTTATGACTTGCCAAATAAAAGAACTTAGCTGTTTTATTCACCAGTTGAGCACAAATTGTATTCATTAGATATTTGAATTTTTTTAGTAGGCCAAACACAATAATAGTTGGGTTAATTTTCTGTTCTGAGACCTCTATACTTATGATAGAACACGGACGTTTCCACAACATGACATTTTTACCCTAAGTACCACCTTGACCTTGGTGTTCCGCGAGAGACACATCTGCAACATTTATTGATAATACATCATTGAAAATATTAAAAACTAAAGATGATAAAAGACAAACACAATTTGACTCAAAGTCACATTGACAGTGAAGTTGAAGATTAAGGTTTTTCACATGACACACAATCTCTCAGAGATAAAGAGCAATTAATTTGACATAAATCATCCAAAATAGAGTATTTGTCAAACAAAATATATACTTTGATCTCCAAAAATGGCATTGACATTAAGGATGTGGACATGGGTTTTGCATTAACCACATAGTCTCGGTTGTGTTGACATACACCAAATATATTAACAATATAACAAAGTTATAAGCATGACGATATTTGGCCTTTGTCTTCAAAATACGACCATGAGACATGCGTCTTGCACGCAACACATTGTCTACTTACGATGGTCATGTGAACCAATATATTTTCAGTCCCATTATACTTGCAGACGTTATTCACAAAGTAGAGTGGAACTCAATGTTTTCCCTTCTTTATCTTATATAAAACTCTTTGTTTATAGCTACATGTACACATTAAGGTCCTAGCCATCCATTTATCACAGTAATTAAGTTGTTTATAGCAAGTAACATGCTTTTACACCTTGGCACGCTAGATTTGCAGATAGAAACGCAACAATACGGCTCAAGCATGACACGTATTTATTGAACAAGTTATCAAAAATCTACGTTCTTTAGTATAACCAAGAATTAAATCAGATAATTTGTGTCCATTATATAATATCAATGGCAAGATTTATAATTTTTTCCTTATTTGAGTGTAAAAGCACATTTAACCCATAACCATACATTTAGTTATACTGAAATACATGCTGTCAATTAAATACTATTTATAAATATTATCTTGTTTAATCATAATACCCGTTCCCGAAATGAGATGCTTATTATTCATAATTACGGCATGTCAATTTTTACTACATTGAGGTCGAAAAGTGCAATTACATGTATGCGTTGTAAAACGGTCAAGCTGAAGTAGCATGTGACTTCAAAATAGATAACAAAACAAGCATCGGATTATTATAAATACATTTAAAATCCAACATGCATAATTCTGAATTTGTAAGTATACTAACGTATATTTTACAATAAATTTTTTGAGAATAAGAATTAACAACATTATATCTATTAAATCGTCAATATTTAAGATGTTCGTTTTATATTTATATCCGTTAAAGATAAAAATGTTTATAAGATACTTCTTGCATTGCTTATAAGAAACCTCGGATATAGCACATAAATATCATGGTTAGAAACAGTTCCTTATAACCGAATTTCATTATATATACTTTTTGAATCAATCACAGACACACGTTTGCACCCACGAACCCACCTGTCTACGCATATTTAAAATGCCCCCAATTTATAGAGGGATTATAAACAACAGCTGTAAGGGGAGACATGGACACTCGACTATTCAATTATTGGACGCAGTAAAGGAAGCCAAAACTATGAAACAAGAGGGCCATGATGGCCCTTATATCGTTCACCTGATTATTGAGGCTCTGAATTAATATTGTCAGCAATAAATGAAAGGTGTCCCGGACAAAATGCGGACGAGCGGACAAAGCAGCGACTCTGTACCCTTCCTTCGGGGAGCATAAAAAGTTAAACAGACATTTCTATGCTCTAATGGAAAAGACAACAATTTGAAATCTAAAGTCAATCCCTTCAGTATTAAAAATGATAAGAGCAAAACGTATATAAACATTTTTTAATTAAAATTGTAAATTCAAAGAAGCAATCACTCTTAAATAAAAATGTTAGAGTTATGAACCATGTCATTCATGATGTGAGCAATCACAAAAAACGACCATTATTTTAAGTCTAGAGAAGATACCATTTATAATAAAAAAGAACATTCTTAGAAAAAAATATAACAATTTTCAAATAAATTCCAAGTTCAAAAATGAATAGATATAAATCTGGAAAAAACAGAAGCTATCGTTAAAAAACATTATAACATACGGCAGAGATGATCATAAAAGAATAAAAAAAATAAGAGGAATATTCAAAGTTTAGCAGGGAGATAATTTCAAAAATATTGACGTTAGAGTTATGAACTTTGTAATACTATGATTACATGGGAATTGATATGAAACTTTAATTTAAAGTTGAAAGTAAATCCTTTGAAAAATAGATAGGTAAGAGCTAATATAACAACTAAATAAATCTAAAGAGAAAGAATATTTTATATTTTTCTTAAATATTCATGATAGAGTTATGAATCTTTAGGTTTGAAGGAAATATCTTAAGAAATAAAGAAGTTATAGTAAAAGGTACATTAAAAAACAAATCTAAGTTCAAGGGGGGTAATTGCGAAAAAATGTGCTTGAGTTAGAAATCTTGTCATACATCATGCAGGTGATGATAAACAAATATTTGAGGCTTGAAGTAAATACCTTTAGAAATAATGAAGGTACAGTAAAAACATTTTTGAGAAAATATCATATTCATGGAAAAATAATTCTGGAAATATTTTTGAACATCGTAACATATGATATGCTTAATGATAAGCGCAAACATATGAATTTTGAAGAAAATAGAAAGGAAGAGAAAAAAATATTTTTCGGGAAAAGTCTAGGGAAGGTAATTCTAAAAAATATTTCAACTGGAGTTATGATCCATGTCATTTAAGAATATATGTATGCTTAAAAAATAAAATTGATCGGATCAAAGCAATCCAATTCATTTAAAGCAAGTTGTGTATTATATATGTAAATATGATTTTTATTATATTTACCTATGTAAGCATTGCCTTAACGTCTCATATAATTCTGTTTTGAATGGCATTTGTACTTTTATCAGTTTTATTAATTTTGATGTATTTGGTGTTCATGTGATAAGACGAAAATAAACTATTTGAATTGAAATGAATTAAAGATGTGGTTGATGATAAAAAACATATATTTGAAGTTGATGCCTTAAGAAATAAACGAGAGCAATCAATGATCACATATATTGCCTCATGATAGCCAATTGCATGTTACAGCTACTGTGTGACAGGAGACAAAAATATCTCTAATATGGCTAAACGTATTTTAATGAAAAGCTCATCAAAAAATCATTATTCGCAAGTACTTATCAATCCTGTAATATGTCATTCAAATTACATTAGTAGTATAACAAAAGAAGCCCAAAACAAAAGTCCTGACTTTGAAAACAAGAAGGCCAAGATGACCCTAGATCGCTCACCTGACCCATGGAACTCATCCGAACAATTACCTACACAAGTATTCTTAGACCAAGTTTCATGGCAGGTTAGTTAAAAATGTGACCACTAGTGTTAACAAGAATGATCCATATTTGAGCAGAGTGACCTAGATTTTAACCCCGGGTCACCCATATTCGAACTTGACCTATAAATCATCAAACAAACTTTCAGACCAATTTCCAGGATATTTGGATTTAAACAGTAGCCACTAGAGTGTTAAAAAGATTTTTCTATATTTAGTTACTATGACCTAGTTTTACATCCAAGATGGCCCATGTTCAAACTCATCCGAGCAATTATCTAGACAAGCATCCTGATCAAGTTTGATGATAATTGAGTCATAAATGTGACCACTAGAGTGTTAATAAGGTTTTTCCATATTTGGGCGGTGTGACCTAGTTTTTTAAACCAAGTGACCCATATTCCAACTTAAGCTAGAAATCATCAAAACAAACTTTCAGAGCAATTTCCAGGATATTTGAATCATAATAGTAGCCACTAAAGTGTTAACAAGATTTTTCTATTTTTAGCTCCTATGACCTAGTTTTTCATCCGAGATAACCCATGTTAAAACTCATCCGAGCAATTACCTAGACAAGCCTCTTGAGCAAGTTTGATGATAAATGAGTCAAAAATGTGACCACTAGAGTGTTAACAATGTTTTTATATTTTAAGCTCCTGTGACCTAGTTTTTCATCCGAGATAAACCATGTTCAAACTCATCCGAGCCTAGACAAGCATCCTGGTTAAGTTTAATGATGATCGAGTCAAAAATGTGACCGCTAGAGTGTTAACAAGGTTTTTCTATTTTTAGCTCCTGTGACCTATTTTTTCATTCTAGATTACCCATGTTCAAGGTCATCTGAGCTACTACCTAGATAAGCATCTTGACAAAGCTTGATGATGATTGAGGCAAAAATGTGACCAATAGAGTGTTAACAATGTTTTTCTATTTTTAGCTCCTGTGACCTAGTTTTTCATTCGAGATGACCCATGTTCGATCTAATTTGAGCAATTACATAGACAAGCATCCTGACCAAGTGTGATGATGATCGAGTCAAAAATGTGACAGCTAGATTGTTAAACTAGAAATGTGTCATCATGCCACGGATGCCCCCGCATGCAGCCAAAATTTCAGATGGTGCATTAATTATTTTTTTTCATTTTAAGTTCAAAGCCCTTAAAATTTTTTAATGTTAACACAAACCATTTCATACAATGTTCAAGGCACTGAAATTATTCAGTCTTAACCTTTTAAAAAAAGCATATTGCATATTTGTAGCCAAAATAATGGCTAACAGTAGGTGTGCTGAAACTGAAAGTTCAAAATTTTTCCAACATTCAGGAAAGATAAGTTTGTCTAAAATCATTGAACCACGACCAAATTCAAACTTAAACTGCTTATTCCTAAGATGTATCTATATTATTTTCAAAGTGAAAGGGACATAACTCTGCCAAAAAAATCATCAAACCATGACCAAATTCCAACTTGACCTGCCTATTCCTTTGACATATCCATGTGTCAAATTTGAGTTGAATATGTAACACTGTTGGGTAGATAATGAACAGAAACTGTAAATTTCATATTATTTTAAAAGTGAAAGGGGCATTACTCTGCCAAAAATCATTGAACCAAGACCAAATTCGAACTTGGCCTGGGCATTCCAAAAACATATCCATATGTCAAATTTGAGTTGAATGTGTTGTACCATTTGGGAGATTATAAACGGAAACTGAAAATTTCATATTACTTTCAAAGTGAAAGGGGCATAACTCTGCAAAAAATCATTGAACCATGACCAAATTTGAACTTGACCTGCGCATTTCTTTGACGCATCTATATCTCAAGTTTGAGTTGAATGTGTTGTACCGTTGGGGAGATAATGAACGGAAACTGAAAATTTCATATTATTTTCAAAGTAAAAGAGCATAACTCTGCCAAAAGTAATCGAACCATGACCAAATTCGAACTTGGCCTGTATTTTCTCATGACATATCCATATGTCAAGTTTGAGTTGAATGTATTGTACCGTTGGGGAGATAATGAACGGAAACTGAAAATTTCATATTATTTTCAAAGTAAAAGGGGCATAACTCTGCCAAAAATCATGGAACCATGACCAAATTCGAACTTGACCTGTATTTTCTCATGACATATCCATATGTGAAGTTTGAGTTGAATGTGTTGTACCGTTGGGGAGATAATGAACGGAAACTGAAATTTCATAATATTTACAAAGTAAAAGGGGCATAACTCTGCCAAAAATCATCGAACCATGACCAAATTCGAACTTGACCAGTATTTTCTCATGACATATCCATATGTAAAATTTGAGTTGAATGTGTGCAACCGTTCTTAAGATAATGAACGGAAACTGATGATGACGGAATGACAGAAGGACGGAAGGACGGAAGGACGGAACAGGGTAACACTATATGCCCCGGCCATTACATGGCGGGGGCATAAAAATAGATAAAAACAGAATCCTTAAAGAAAGCCCAACACGGCAAAATTGAAAAAGTTGCAGGCTCGGTTTGATTGAGCCTATTGATAGACGGTACTGGAAAGTGCAAGTTACCGTCCTCGCCCCTAGCACCGGCTTAAGCAGAATTCAACATTTAAACATGAAATAGTAAAATTATGAATTTAGAAACATTCGCAGATGTGTTCATACGGCGGTTATCATGGAACCTTCAATGTGACACTTCCGTGCCATTCCATGAAAAGCGGCGTATGGTCCCCAAGTAATAAAAAGCGTGTGCCCTAAACGAGAAAACAATGGGCGGAACTAAATAAAAACAATATTATTCTATCTTTAGCTCCTGTGACCTAGTTTGTCATTTGTTATGACACATGTTCGAGTTCATTCGAGCAATTACCTAGAATAGCATTTTGAATAAGTTTGATGATGATCGAGTCAAAAATGTGACTGCTAGAATGTTAACAAGATTTTTCTATTTTTAGCTCCTGTGACCTAGTTTTACATTCGAGTTGACCAATGTTCGAACTCATCCGAGTTATTACCTAGATAAGCATCCTGACAAAGTTTGATGATGATTGAGGCAATAAAATGACCACTAGAGTGTTAATGAGCAAGTGTCGACAGACTACAGATAACGGACGACGGACATTCAACGATTGGAAAAAACTCACCCTGAGCTAGATCAGGTGAGCTAAAAATCATTGGACCGGAAAATGTAGATGACACGCACAACTTGACTTTGTACTGATCATGGATGAAATTGTACAAGTAGATTTTAGGGAGTAGTCCAGACAATTTTGTGACAGATAGACAGACGAACGGACAGACAGACAGACAGACAGACAGACTGAAGGCCACAAAAAAGTTATCCATATAAGTTGTGGTTACTTGTTTGCCTGTATCAGCTTCTGTGTAGCTAGCAACACAAAAATTTAAAAAAAAACAGGCTAAATCACATTTTTATTCAAGGGACATACCTCAGGCGAAAATCAACAAGCGGAAAAATCTTTTAAAATGTACAAGCATTTTGAGCTAATCATCAAACTTATAAAGTTTCAATTTAACTGCAATAGTGGTACCAGAGGAGTAGTCCGGCAAACTTTTAAAAATAAAAAAAATAAAAGATCAATTTATATGAAAGAAATTCTTGAACCAGAAAATACCGAAAAAATGACTAACTGTATTTAGTACTGATCATTCCTGTTTGTTTTGTTTGTTTGTTTGTTTGTTTTGGGTTTTACGTCACATCGACACAGTATAGGTCATATCGCGACGTTCCAGCTTTACTGGTGGAGGAAGACCTCAGGTGCCCTTCCGTGCATTATTTCAGGCACGAACGAGCAACTGAGTAGAACCACCGACGTTCCGTAAGCTAGCTGGATAGGATCATTCCTGTAAAGTTTGGATGACATTTCACCTCTTATTTCTGAGGAGTAGTCCAAACAAGCTTCTATTTAGCTGGCAACAAATGAACAGACCAAAAACATTTTTCATTCAAGGGTCAAAACTTAACCAATTATCATTCAAGAGGAAAACCGATGTAATATTTGCAAATAGTTTAGCTACCGATCAATCCTGTAAAGTTTCATTAAATTCTTTTACTGGTATAAGAGTCATTGTCTGGACAAACTTCAAAAATGAAAAATTTTAAAGATACGTAACTCTGGCATCTCATTGAACCGGAAACTGCCGACAACTAGACCTGGTACTTATCATTCCTGTAAAGTATTGGTGAAACTGCTTTAGTACGTTTTTAGGAGTAGTCCAAACATGTTTTGTAACGGATTGTTGGACAGACAGACAGACAGACAGACAGACGGAGAAGTGATCTCTATATGTCGCCTCTACATATATATTGCCATAACACTTTAAATGCGGTAAAAAGTATAGTAAAAATTATTTTACTGCACAAAAACATTAAATTGAAATGTGGACGCTGACGAGGATCCGGACGCCGATGCGAGTTGGACATTTCTCCATATACTTTGTATACTAAGGCGACCTAAGGATAATATATTAAGATATGTCTCTAATTCAAGTTTTAAACTCTGTATAAAACTCACCAGGAAATTGTTCATCAGGAAATTGTCCTTTCATAGGTGCACGTTTTTCAATCTTGAACAGCGCAAGATCAACTCCTGGTTTATCGTTCTCTCCTTCCTTGTATGTAATTTGAATAAGTTGTCCCAGTTTATTTTGAAATTCTGAGACATCCGGTTGGTGTATCGTGACATTCTCGTTTACTACGTTTTTTGTTGAAATTCCTTTGATGGTAAATTTTTCAAGAGCAGTCAAAAAAACGTGGGCACATGTGATTCCACAAAGACCGTACTCAGGATGTTCTATAAAGCCACCAAGTGTTCCATATTTTTCAGGGAATTTGGAAGACGTTATTTTACAACCTATTGTTGCACTTTTTTGAAATCTTTTCGCGACATTTACGCATAAACGAACTCCACCTTCCCTTACATCGACTGGTATTCCATCTAATTCTGTAGGAAAATATTCCTCATTCAGTGGAATAATTCCTTTAACCAAAACGTTTAAAACGATGCATGGGCGTTTCTCTACTTTATGTTCATCATATTTGAAACGTTTAGATAAAACTGATGATGCGGATATAGCAGAAAGGAATTTGTGATCGCGCATAAGTTTCTTAGAGTGTCTGTCTATGATTTCTGCTATTTGTTGTGACTCTTTCTCTTTCAGCGGACTGTTTTCTGCGTTGTATAACACAACATGACTTTCATTTGAGTAACTGTTAATGATTCTTATTTCTGTTTTCCAAATCGAATGTATTTCAATATTTTTTTCGGCAAATACAAGAAATATAACATGTTTATCGTCTTCGAATTCGTAAGCTGCTTCAACATGTACGATATCTTTAGATTTGTTTTTGATCACTTTACATATTCTTTTGCATTCCTTGAATACTTTCTGTGACATTCTTCCTTCTCTAAGCAAAAGTTTGGTTAATTCAGAATCATTCAAAATTTCATCCTCCTGAGAATCTTTTGACCTGATTTCTTCATCTATAAAAATGAATTTTTCAGACTTTACATTATGTTATTTCAAACATGTGTGTTTTTAAATACGATTGGATTTGTAAATAAATGGGATCAATGTCATATTTCAGCATGTCACATGAAAGTCAGTGTGCATATGGTGTCTTATGTTCAGACACATCAGACACAAAAGCCATTGTATTATAACAAAATAAAAGCATTCTTATTTGAAAAATTTACATATTTCCTGTATTAAACTTTGGATACTTATAGTTATTTCTCTTCAACATTTTATTTTCATTTAGCACTGCCTATTTCTATAAACATAAAAACATTAAACTTTTACCATTTAAAAACATCATGATATACTTGGTGTGAATTATAACAACCTTATAATGTGCTGAAATCATTTCATAAATATATCGAAAAGCAAACATCTCTCTTGCTGGAGATCATGACCTCAAACGTTCATTTCTTAAAAAACAAAAAACTCTCTTGCTATAGACCTTTATACTAACTCCCAGCTATTAAATCTTTTAGAAGAATAATTGCATTTCATGTACACACGTATGACAGACATTCCAATATGAGTTGTTTCTATTTCATTATTTAACTATGATTTAAAGAAAGGCCATGGCATCCTTGGACAGGGACAATTTTGACCAAAAAGCTTTTATTTGAAAAATCTTAAAAGTGATTTATAAGACAATGTTTCATGCTAAATATCGAAGCTGTAGCCTTGTAGTATTGTAGAATTCCTGTTGTAAAGGAATAATTCTTGCAAGGTTGGTTTAAATCTGACTTGTAGATTTGAAGATCATTTTTTAAGTTCACACGCACACGCACACACACACGCACACACATACACACACACACACGCACACACACGCACGCACGCACGCACGCACACACACACACAGGCGAATCGCTATATGACGCTGCGCTGTCATTTAAATGTTATCGTTATGATTTCCATTCCTTAAAACAGTTGTAATGCTATTTATTAGATTTAAAATTAGAAACTACAAAGTCTAGATATTTCAAACCTCCCACTTTCTTGCAAAATTTTGATACCCTAGATAATTTCTCATGCAAATATGCCATTTAAATATATCTTAACATATTAATTAAATAAATTAACGTAGGGTCTAAAATTATCACAAAAAGACTTTTGTTGAAATGAAAAGAAAGAAAATATCATTATCATTTATGTTTGAATGAAAAAAAGTCACATTTTAAAGCAGAGTAATTTAACATACAAACCTGTAGAACTTAATGCAAGTTTGCTGTCCTTTGACAGGGGTACAGATGAAGTTGACTTCTGTTAATATAGAGAATACAATACGAAGATGATAAAATAGTAAGCACCGCAAAGAAAGGGCCATCTCAACTACACTAGTATAGTAAAGTGTACTCCCAGAAAATATTATTTTCTTGTAATAAAAAAGTATTCAAATATCATATTTGTCATTGGGTTTCAATGCCATTCAAAGGTCAATTTTACATTTGAATAAATCATCATGTCTGTTTTTGTTAAATACACCCTTTGTCTAGGAATGAATCAAATCCATAAATAAATGACAAAGATTTGACAATTCAATAAAAGTTTAATAATATGACCGCCACAGTACGCCAAAGGTCATGTCATATCAGAATTATTTAACATGTCTGTTTTATAATATTTTAATAATCTCACCCTAACAATTATTGATCAAAATCATATCAGTTAAAAACAATATGTCGGTTTTGTCAAAATCATTTGCTCTTTTGTCAAAATACGACTCAATCTGTAATAAAATAACAAAGGCATGACAATTAAACCAAATTTAACCCTTTACCTCATATATACGCGTAACAACGCACTTTCGAACCCCCCCTTTTTTAGGCCTGAAATAGTGAAAAAATGTCCTATTCGGGCCCAAACACATGTTTCGTTTGAGAAATGTTGCTAAAAAAAGTGAGCACTTTTTCGGCGCGGCCCCCATCCAAAAGATACATCAGGGGGTTGCGAGAAGGGGGATGTGCCCTCTTCTGTTTTGGGGGTTTGAAGGGGGCGGAGTCCCCCTCATCGCCAAGAAAATTTTTGACTTGTGAGAGGCTTAAAATGACCCCAGGTCGATCAAAAGGTAACGTGTAACCAACGCTGAAAAGCCTTTGACTCTATCTCAATACCTTTAGAAGTTGCAGCACTTTAAAATAAATTTTGATGGAAAAAATCGAGACAAAATAGTGATTTTTGGCAATTTTGAGATGTCCCCTCGTTGCCATGGTAACAGGAAATTTAAAACTCAGCATATCGGTACAAAGGCAATGGTCCAGTCAACATTTGTGCCAAGTTTGATTAGTATTGAAGCATTTGTCATAGTTTCATAGCAGTTTGAACCTTTAAGAGGAGGCTTTTCAGTGAAAATGGCCATTTTTCACAATATGCTCATGGGGGAAAGGGTTAAATAATTTGACCTTGATGGTCAATCAAAGGTCACTGTCAGAATTGAAGCAAATTTAAATAACTTGATCTTGATAGGCAATGTCAGTCAAAAATAAAGGTCAATTAGAATGACTCGACATCGCAGTGTTTTCATATGTGTTCTTTTGTACATGTTTTTATCAAATATATACGTAAATAATAAAGTTATGACAATTAAAACAAACACATTTTAATAATTTGACAATGACGGTCAGTGTCAAATAAAGGTCAAGGTCATATTAATATGTTGAATTTGTCAGATGTTTTTTTTTGTCCAAATTTATATGAACTCTGTAAGTAAATTACAAAGTTATACTAAAGTAATTTGATCTTTAAGATAAGTGTCAATTAAAGGACAATCTTCTGAATTATTCGATATGCCGGTTTTGTCATAAGGATTCTTTTGTCAAAGTTTAAATCAAATCTAAAAATAAATAACGACTTATGACATTTGAAACTAATTTAATAATTTTACCATTATTGCCAAGATCATTTACAGTTAAAGCTCATGTTAGAATTAGTAAACATGTCGGTTTTGTTGAAATCTACAACAAGAGCGTATTTGGTAAACACAAATGCCCCCAGGTGCAGATACCTGCAACAATTTTTTGATAGAAGGTTTACCCAGTCACTCAGATATGAACAGAAAAATTGCCAAAAATGTAAACACAGTTATGATAATTTGTTGTTATGAAAAATATCAGTTAGCATGTCACTGCTATGTGATGAAATTGAAATAAATTATACTAACAAAGAACATCTATCAAATATAATTATTAAGTATATTTATGCATGACATTGATCTTGAACCGAGTGACCCAAAATTCCAAACTAAAAGTACCAACTGAGGAATGTTCCTTCTGAATATGAGAAATTGGTAAAAAATCTCAAAGACGGTATAAGAAAACGTGAAAAAGCCTATTCATAGCACACGTGACCTTGAACTTGTGACTCCCAACACTAGACAATCCACGGCATGCATGTTATTACCAAATAGGAAAAACATATCATCAATAAAAATGCTGTTAGAGGAAGGAAATAGATAAAATAAATGTTTATAAATCTTTAGCATCCCTGACCTTGACCAGACTGACACATTAATCAATTCAAAGGAAGAAGACCATGCAAGTTATCTTCCTATCAAATATAAAAAAAAACATCTATCATAAATAAAGGCTTTATTGGCAAAAGTGTAAAGAATCTATTTTAAGCACCAGTGACCTTGACCAAACTAATTTCTAGCTCAATCCAAAGAAGGAAGACCATGCAAATAAATTATCATTCTACCAAATAAAAAACAAGAGCACCGCTAGGCGGAGCATTATATGCCCGAAAGTGGTTTTTTTTAGTAAGGATGAAGCATTTGTAAGACATGGAATCCTATAAAATTTTACAGCTGTAGGTTGATTAATACTTAAGTTATTAATAATGACCTTAACCTTTGACCTTGTGACCCCAAAATCAATAGGGGTCTTCTACCTTATATGGACAATCATCCTAAGAAGTTTGAATATTGTCGGCCAATTGGAACTTAAATTATGCTCTAAAAACTGTTTTCAGTATTAAGGTAAAAGTGACTTTGACCTTGTGACCCCAAAATCAATAGGGGTCTTCTACCCAATATGGATAATCATCCTATGAAGTTTGAATATTGTGGGCCAAATGGAACTTACGTTATGCTCCGGAAACTGTTTTTGGTTTTAAGGTAATTGTGACCTTGACCTTTGACCTAGTGACCCCAAAATCAATAGGGGTCTTTTGCCCAATATGGACAATCATCCTATGAAGTTTGAATATTGTGGGCCAAATGGAACTTAAGTTATGCTCCAGAAACTGTTTTCAGTTTTAAGGATATAGTGACCTTGACCCTTGACCTTTTGACCCCAAAATCAATAGGGGTCTTCTACCCAATATGGACAATCATCCTATGAAGTTTGAACACTGTGGGCCAAATGGAACTTAAGTTATGCTCTGGAAACTGTTTCCAGTATCAAGGTAATAGTGACCTTGACCTTTGACCTTGTGACCCCAAAATCAATAGGGGTCTTCTATCCAATATGGACAATCATCCTATGAAGTTTGAACATTGTGGGTCAATTGGAACTTAAGTTATGCTCCGGAAACTGTTTTCAGTATCAAGGTAATAGTGACCTTGACCTTTGACCATGTGACCCAAAAATCAATAGGGGTCTTTTACCCAATATGGACAATCATCCTATGAAGTTTGAACATTGTGGGTCGAATGGAACTTAAGTTATGCTCCGGAAACTGTTTTCAGTTTTAAGGTCATAGTGACCTTGACCTTTGACCTTTTGACCCTAAAATCAATAGGGGTCTTCTACCTAATATGGACAATCATCCTGTGAAGTTTGAACATTGTGGGTCGAATGGAACTTAAGTTATGCTTCGGAAACTGTTTTCAGTTTTAAGGTCATAGTGACCTTGACCTTTGATCTGTGACCCAAAAATCAATAGGGGTCTTAAACCTAATATGGACAATCATCCTATGAAGTTTGAACATTGTGGGTCAAATGGAACTTAAGTTATGCTCCGGAAACTGTTTTCAGTTTTAAGGTCATAGTGACCTTGACCTTTGACCTTTTGACCCCAAAATCAATAGGGGTCTTCTACCAAATATGGGCAATCATCCTATGAAGTTTGAACATTGTGGGCCAAATGGAACTTAAGTTATGCTCCGGAAACCAAATTGCTAACGGACGGACGGACGGACGGACGGACGGACAGACAGACAGACGGACGCCAGGGGGTATAACATAATATGCCCTTTCGGGCATATAAAAAGTGTCAAGTAGGAAGTAAAATTTGGATAAACCTTTTGGATAAAAATAACAGTTTCACTCAGAGTTATATAAATCTAATATCGTTTTTTTTAAATTTCAACAGCATTGCAAACTTTGACCAAGCATGTGCAACATATCTCATTTAATAATAAATTAGTGTCAGAGTTTAGGGAGACAAAGAGGATTTTTATGTGTTGTTTAGAGGTGTAACTCTTAAAGAGACTAAAATTAAATCATTGTGAATATCCTAGTTTTGGAGGTATTGAAACTGCTGTTGTAAAGATATTATTTGCTCCATATAAGGCTGCTCTGCAGTGGTTGCTCAAGAACTTGAAGTGTTACTGTTACTCACAGGTAGATCAAAGGCGTTCACCTGGCTTATCACTGTATTGTTACCATGTGGAGATAGATCCCCGCCGTTCTCCTCCAACTTGAAGTCAAACGTTATATCAGTGTCTGATATGGGAGACAACTGGCTCCAGCGTTTCTGTACCGTTCCTTTCTGCTGTAAACTCAGCATTTCCACACCTGTCATATATAAACAAGGAAGTTAATCATCTTCATCATAAACAAATGGGATGAAAAGGGAAATAATCATTTTTTTAAGATATTAAAAAAAAGTAGATAATCATATTCATGACATGACATTTTAATTCACATTGGGAGGATCTGGATTTAAGCTATGACTGAAGCATAGATGTTAATTACTGGTAAGCTACAGGGTTGTTACTAAAATTCTAAAGCAGTCTATTTTGAATATAAGGCAGACATCTTAAGCTTAATTATGAACAACAAAAGAGTCTCAGGTTACTGAACATTTAGGTTTTCAGTGGCACCAGTAACAGTGACCTAATTTTAGCTCAAAATTCATTCATATCTTTGGCTAATACTCTGTCGACATTGCATATAGGAAAAGTATAACCACTTTGCCTTTCAAAATTAACCCTTTAAGGGCATGACTGGAAACATGTCAAGGGTCTGTACTCAACAGCGAAAGCTGCTTTTTGTGCTTTAACAGGCAGATGGAAACATACATATAAAAGAGAGTTTTCTTCCAAAAAGTTTTCTTCCAAAAAGTTTTCTTCCAAAAAGTCACTTTGGGTAACAGACACCTCTTAATGACAACAGGCCTGAGTAACACACCTTATCTAAACTTTAAATTTTTACCTTGCTGTACATTATCATGCACTTCCTCTGACATTCCAGACATAGAGTAACCTCCCTTGTTCTTCATGAATGATCCTTTACCTCCCTTGTTTCTGCTCCATTCTGGGTGGACAATTTCACTTCGCGGGGATATTGGACTCTTTGGGGTCTGAAAAAGACATCACACATACATTAATATAACAAGTAATAGTTAAGGACAATATAATCTCATAATGAAGGAATGCCAGGATTTTAACTTTCAATACAGTATAGACTTTCTTATGACTAGTAATGCTTAAAATTTGTAGAATGGACATATCCAGCTTTGAGTTTGGAACAGTTCATTATTGTTTTGATGAGTAGAATTTACAATAATTTATTATCAATAATCTAATTCTAACAATAGAAAATAGGCTAAAATTATACAAGCTATGAAAACAGCTTAAAAGGGTTTTTCACAATTTGAAGTTTACAAACTAAAAAATTTATAACACAATGGAATTCAATATTAATGACTTTACTTTCTTAAAGTGACTGTGCTCATTTATATGAAAATGGTATAAAGTATGTTAATAACTCTATCCTACACATGTATGAAGCATCATATTTCTATTATATACCACTGGATGTTTTAATTTAAGCTACCAGATAACATATCACTAGTGAATTAAGTTAAATTAAAGCAAGCTGCTCATAGAATTGACATACAGATTAAAACATGGCAAAAAAGTTAGAAAGGTAACATTTGTGAAACACAGAATGCTGACATGTAACTAATGTAAATTCAACCTTAAAGATGAGGATGATTTAAAATGTAAGGTGACAATTATTCTAAAGTCATTTTTCAGTACATCAAAGTTTATAATTGCCTTTAAAGCTATTGCCTTTAAAGCTATTAATAAGTTATGCATGTTTTGTTTTTAACTGGTAGCACATTTAGAGAAAGACATTATTTTAGTTTATACAGAATTTAATTTGTTTCATTGTGTACGAGGCTAATAAATTATACACTCTTGAATCTGTTCCTGGAGCCAACCAGTACTGAGCAATACTTAGTGCGAAACTGCTTACACAAGAAAACAATAATTTGCCTCTGACCAAGTTTGCCCACTCGGACAGCAATCCTTAGATTTATAATTTAAATTAACCACTTCACAATTAAAGGAGGCACCCCTGATATAATATATAATAAAACTAGTGAATTAGTGTAATACTACTTTGATCAAATATTATTTTTATTATTTTAAATAAATAATCCTAAAGTTTTGTTAGAAATTTGTATTGTCACTTAAAGTATATAAATCTTTCATTTAACAAATTATTGTTCCGTATTAAAAGTGTACACTTTAATATCCATTAGTGAATACAAAATGTTAAACTATGATTGAAGGTGCTTTAAGTGATAATTGAAGTTATCTCACTTAAAAAAAGTTGAGATAACATGCTGCTGTACATGCCCAGATAGAGATTAAAACAGTGAAAGCTTCACCATTTAGATTGTATTTGCACTAGGAGACAAATAAATGTCTATTCAATCAAGTGTTATAATCTATGACATGTCTACATGTAATGTTTGCTATATTACTCATTTTTATTTTCACTACATTTTCCTCTGACATATAAATGGATCAGACATAGATTTTGTGTGTTCAAGGTTTTCTTGGATTTTAAGACATACAATTGCAGGTCATGGTGCTTTACTGGTTGAGGTTCAAGACCTCATGTGCCCAATCTGTACATCAAATACCAAATAGGACTAATATACACTTATAAATTTGTGTGTAATGACATGGCAAAAAAATTGCTTTGAATTTAGAACAGTCGTTCAGTAATAATTTTTATGATTTTTTTATACAATTTAATAACAGATAAAGTGGTGAAAAGTTTAGCACATGTTTACAAAATATAAATATAAATGTAGATACAATACAAATAAACTTCCCTCACCGCTGTGGGTTCGAAAGCCTACAGGGACTTTGGATTCTTTCATGTGAGGAAGCTATCCAGCTAGCTTACGGAACGTCGGTGGTTCTACTCAGGTGCCCGTTCGTGCCTGAAATAATGCACGGAAGGGCACCTGAGGTCTTCCTTCACCAGTAAAGCTGGAACGTCGCGATATGACCAATACTGTGTCGATGTGACATAATACCCAAAACAAACAAACAAACAAACAAATAAACTTTGGTGCTGTGACATCTATTTATAGTACAAGCAGTAGCCCTAAACACCAGCTATTTCTTGTGCTATATAAAAAATGAATATGAGGATACGAAAATAAAAAAGGTGTTCTTTAAAATCTGATGAGGACCTCCTTAAGACCATTATAACAAGAGCACCGCTAGGCGGAGCATTATATGCCCGAAAGTGTTTTTTTTTTAGTAAGGATGAAGCATTTGTAAGACATGGGAATTCGCTGTTCATCCTATAAAATTTTACAGCTGTAGGTTGATAAATACTTAAGTTATTAAATAATGACCTTAACCTTTGACCTTGTGAACGCCCTTAATCAATTAAGGGGTCTTCTACCTTATATGGACAATCATCCTAAGAATTTTGAATATTGTGGGCAATTGGAACTCTTAATTATGCTCTAGAAACTGTTTTTCAGTATTAAGGTAAAAGTGACTTTTGACCTTTGACCTTGTGACCCCAAAATCAAAAGGGGTCTTCTACCAATATGGACAATCATTCCTATGAAGTTTGATATTGTCTGGCCAAATGGAACCTTACGTTATGCTCCGAAACTGTTTTTGGTTTGAACGGTAATTGTGACCGTTGACCTTTGACCTAGTGACCCCAAAATCATAGGGGGTTCTTTTTGCCCAATATGGACAATCATCCTATGAAGTTTAAAAATATTTGTGCGGCCAAATGGAACTTAAGTTATGCTCCAGGAAACTGCTGTTCAGTTTAAAGGATATTAGTGACCTTGACCCATGCACCTTTTGACCCAAAAATCAATAGGTCTTCTACCTAATATGGACAAATCATCCTATGAAAGTCTTGAACACTGTGGGCCAAATGCGCAACTTAAAGTTCTGCTCGCGGAAACTGTTTCCAGTTATCAAGTAATAGTGACCTTGACCTTTGACTTGTGACCCCAAAATCAGTAGCGGGTCTTCTACCCAATATTTTTGGATAATCATCCTATGAAGTTTGAACATTGGTGGGTTCAATTGGACTATATGTTTATTGCTCCGCGGAAACTGTTTTCAGTATCAAAGGTAATAGTGACCTTGACCTTACCGTTGTGACCCCAAAATCAAATAGGGGGTCTTCTACCCACTATGGAACAATCATCCTATGAAGTTTTGAACAGTTTTTGTGTCGAATGGAACTTAAGTTATGCCTTCGGAAACTGTTTCAGTTTTAAGTCATAGGACCTGACCTTTGACCTTTGACCCCAAAATCAAAGAGCTTCTACCATTTATATTGGACAATCATCCTATGAAGTTTTGAACATTGTGGCGTCGAATTCAAACTTAAAGTTATGCTCCGGAAACTGCTTTTAGTTTTAAGTCAGTAGTGACCTTGAGCCTTTACCCTTTTGACCCCAAAATCGAATAGGGTCTTTCTTACCCAATATGGACAATCATCCTGTGAAGTTTGAACATTGTGGGCCAAATGGAACTTAAGTTATGCTCCGGAAACCAAATTGCTAACGGACGGTCGTACGGACGGACGGACAGACAGACAGACGCCAGGGGGTATAACATAATATGCCCTTTCGGGCATATAACAACAGTCAATAAATAAAGAGCTGTATAAGCAAATGATTAGAAATCTATTATTGGCATCCATGACCTTGACCAACCGACCCAAAACTCAATACAAAGGATGAAGACCATCAAAGTTATCTTCCTACTAAACATATAGAGCATCTGGAAATAAATAAAGGCCGTATTGGCAGAAAAATTAAAATCTTTTTTTTTGGCACTGGTGACATTGATCTTGATCCCTTAGAAAGTAGAAGTCTTCTTAATCCTGATATATCTGATGATCCTGCCATAAATGAAAGACACCTGTCAAAAGTCATTATTTTACATATGTAAAAGTGTAAATATATATATTTGACATTGATAACCTTGACCCCTGACTCACTTCACATAATGTTAGAAGACCATTGAAGGTATATTCCTAACAAATATGGAAGACATATAGATAAATGAAGTAATTAGGAGAAATTTACTATAAAATAGTGTAAAACAAAATCCATAAAAGAAAGCCCAACACGACAAAATTGAAAATGTTGCAGCTCGGTTTGATTGAGCCTGTTCATAGACGGTATTGGAAAGTGCAAGTTACCGTCCACGCCCTTTAGCACTGGCCTAAGCAGAATTTAACATTTAAACATGAAAGATGGTGAAATTTTGAATTTATAAACATCCGCAGGTGTGTTCATACAGCGGTTATCATGGAACCTTCAATGTGACACAGAAGAGCCATTCCATGAAAAGCGGCGTATGGTCCCAAAGTGAAAGAATGCGTGTGCCCTAAACGAGAAAACAATGGGCGAAAATAATAAAATTGAATTTTGAAAGGGGATCCGAGGTAATGAAGACAAGACGTCAAAAGAAAAATTTAAAAAGCAGGCAACATATACTTAGGGTGATTATACAGTATTCAAGTAGGAATACTGGAACCACCCAATTTGAAAAGGCCAAATTGGCGAAACAAAAAGTACCAATAAATAATAATTTCAACTTGCCGCAATAGATTCACCTTACAAGGCCCTATTTTCAAAGTGATAACAAGGGAAACATTGTCGCAAAATACGCCCATCACAAAAGCTTTGACAGAGATGTGGACATGATAGATATGCATAAAGGAGATATGCTCTGGGCAATATCCGAAAAAAAAAATCTGGATATTTGATTATCTCTAGTGACGTTGACCTTTCAAATATTAACCTAAATGACATGTGTCACACTTGTAAGCATGATAGTTATCATTTGTGTTACAAGTCATCCATGTATGATGTCTAAATGGTCCTCGTACACAAAATTTTATCTCTCTATGTGACCTTGACATTGGTAGCAGGGACCTGGATTATGTGCGCAATAAACCTCAGAATGGTGAACATATGTGCCAGGTTACATTAACATCCCCCGATGAATGTAGAAGTTAGGCTCCGAATAAGCTCTGGACAAAATTTTTATATTTGAGCCGCGTCACGACAAAACCAACATAATGGGTTTGCGACCAGCGTTCAACTCTGTATTTTATCATCTTAAGTGACCTTGATATCATCGTTAGTGAACTTGACTTTGCATATACTAACCTTTATCACAGGTGTCACTCCAGAAGTCATGATAATGACGATTTATGCTTCAATCTCTCAATAAATGATGACTTAATGGTCCGAATACACATTTTTTATATTTTTATCTGAACATTGTTTCCTATGTGTGACTTTAACCTTGGACACAGGATTCTTAATATTGCACCCGATAGTCCGCCTCATGGTGAACTTATTTTGCACAGATGTATTGAAATCCCTCTATGCATATAAATGTTTTGCTCCGGACAAGAGTTTGTCAATGATCTTTTAGTGTGACCTTGATCTTTAACCTACAGACCTGGTTCATGTGCGCGATACAGCTGCTCATAGTGGTTGACCTTTCTATGACGTTTCATTAAAATCCCTCCATGTGTGTAGGAGATGCTCTGGACAAAAATGGAGGCCGCCCGCCCGACCGATAGCCCATCCGTCAGGGGAGGGGGGAAACTATAATAAAACCCGTTTTTCAAACGGACGTATAAAAAGGAAAATAACTAGGACATATTGATGGCACAGCTACATAACCTGGCAACAACTAACTTTCGTTTGATGAGTAAGTATTGAAAATATGAAGCCATCAGTACAGATAGAACTAAATATATATTCAACATGCCGGTAAAGGTTAACCATTAACATATTTTAAGTGCTGAAAAGGGGGCTTTCGGAGCAATATTATTTGCCATAACCATCTACTTTGTATAGATTAGTGAGTGTATAAATGTTAAAGCCATTTGTACAGGTAAAACTTAAGACAATAGGGCCAAGACGGCCCTAGATCGCTCACCTGACCCATCATTTCATCATAGGTCAACCGAAATATCAGAAGTAGGTCAGCTCATATCAAAGTTTAATCAAGCACAAATAAGTTCACCCATGGTCCAAATTTCAAATCTTCATATAAAAAAAAGAAAGTAGGTCAAATGATATCAAAAATATCAAAACTAGGTCAGATAATGTCATTCTTCAACTCGGCATCAGACCCTTGGTCCAATTCAATGTCTATATGTCAAAAAGGAAGAAAAATAGGTCAATTGATGTCATTAAAGTCAAAAGAAGGTCACCGGACATCATAATTCAATTTTTGCATCAGATAAACAAAAACAATAGGTCAAGCGATATCAAAAAATATCAATCGTAGGACAGCCGATATATAAATACCCTTCGTTATCAAATATTACACACCTGGTCCAAATTTCAAGTCTTTACATAAAAAAACAAGAAACTAAGTAAATCGGTATCATTAATATTGAAAGAAGGTCAGTTCTTATCAAAATTCAATTTGGCATCAGAAATCACATTTCTGGTCCAAATTTACGAGTCTGTACATCAATAAAAAGAAGGCCAAAAGGTTTCAACAATATCAATAACTGCTCAGCTCAAAATTCAATTATGCACCTGAAAAAGATATCAGTTTCAACAATGTGTCCCAAAAATGATTGAAATGTGCTTTCTTCAATCTTGAACCCAATTCAAAAAAGAAGAAAAATTAAGAGATTTTTTTACAAAATACAATAAAAAAAATATTGATTATACAAACAAATCTTTTAAGTATAAAAGTACTGGATACAAATATACAAATGTAATCTCTTTAAGACATATTTTATTTTCCAGGAGAATTCTCTACACTGACACTGTACTGACCTACCAAAAACACAGCAGAAATATTAAAACTATGATGCAATCATGTCCAAAATCTAAAGCTGAAAGTTGTGTTCACAAAAAGAATAAGCTTTTGTTTTACTGCTACAAGTAATTTTGGTGTTATGCAACATTTGACCACTAGAGTGTTCAAAATGTGACCTTACTTTTGACCCCAGGTAACCCATATTCAAACTTGACCTAGTAATCATCAAAACAAACTTTAAGACCAATATCCAGGAAATTTGGATCAAAAACAGTTGCCAGTAGAATGTTCACAATATTTTTCTATTTTCATCTCATGTAACCTAGTTTTTCATCCGAGAATACCAATGTTAAAAATCTTTTGAGCAGTTACCTAGACAAACATCCTGACCAAGTTTGATGATGATTAAGGCAAAAATGTGACCACTAGAATGTTCACAAGGTTTTTACCATATTTTGGCGGCGTGACCTAGTTTTGACCCCAGGTGACCCTGACCTAGAAATCATCAAAACAATTTTTTCAGACCAATTTTCAGGATATTTGGATCAAAACAGTAGCCACTAGAGTATGAACAATATCATTTTGTTTTAGCTCCCGTGACCAAGTTTATCATCCGAGATGACCCATGTTCAAACTCATCCCAGAAATTACCTAGACAAGTATCCTGGCCATGGTCGATGACAATTGAGTTGAAGATATGACCACTAAAGTGTTCACAAGGGTCTTACATATTTGGGTGGTGAGACTTAATTTTTAACCCCAGGTGACCAATATTCGAACTTGACCTAGAAATCATCAAAACAAACTTTCAGACCAATTTCCAAAATATTTGGTTCAAAACTATAGCCACTACAGTGTTCAAAATATTTTCTATTTTTAGCTCCTGTGACCTTGTTTTTCATCCGCTATGACCCATGTTCGAACTCATCTGAGCAATAACTTGGAAAAGCATCCTATACGAGGTTGATGACAATTGAGTAAAAATGTGACCACTGGAGTGTTCACAAAATTTTTCATATTTGGGTGGTGTGACTTAGTTTTTGACCCTAGGTGATCAATATTCAAACTTGACCTAGAAATGATTAAAACAAACTTTTAGACCAATTTCCAGGATATTTTGATCAAAACAGAACAAACTAAAGAGTTCACAAGATTTTTCTATTTTAAGCTCCTGCAACCTAGTTTTTCATCTGAGGTGATCCACGTTCGAAAGCATCCCCGCTATGAACTAGACAAGCATCCTGACAAAGTTTGAAGATTATTGAGGTTAAATTGTGACCACAAAAGTTTTCAGAAGCAATTGTGGAAAGACGACGGACATTCAACAATCCTAAAAGCTCACTCTGAGCTAGCTCTTGTGACCTAAAATATCAACTTTGCAGTAATAGGTTAACCTTGTAAGGAAAGAAGGACGGGCGGTTCAATTACAATATGCCTTGGGGCATAAAAATAATAAGACCATTAAAGCCAATTATAGGAATAAGCCAACGTCAAATTAAAGGTCAAGTTCAATTATATCTTCTTTAATAGTTTGTCGCAAATATTTTTGTGCCAAAATATGAAGATACATATAATCAATTAATTACGTACGAAGTTATTGTCAATTAAAAAAAGCCTTTGAATTACAATAATGTGATCTTCAAGGTCAAGGTTATTGATGAGTCAATTTCACATTGATTTAAATTATTTTTTCAGGTAGTTGTGTTTAATGAAGATAATTCATTTAAAATTAACAAAGTTAAAGACAACTATAGCAAAGTCAAACAAAATTTAAAAATTTGACCTTTAGTGTCAAGGTCATTAATAAAAGAAGGTAATTATCAATTTTGCTTTTAAAGGGTTTTGTCAAAAGGACTGTTGTGTCACATGTGAAGACAATTCATTCATAAATAAAGTAACAGCCAATTGTCGCAAATATCAAGGAAACTTCAAACAGTTGACTTTGAAGGTCTAGGTCATTTATCAAATAAGCACACTCACTTTCAGTCTAGTATAATGAAAAGTCTTGCCAAAGGGTAACAGTATTCAAGAATGAAGACAATCCATTAAGAAAAAAAACAAGATTGCATTTGTGAAAGTATTGCTATGCCACCGCAATATACTACATTGAATACTGGTAGTAAGACAGAATTAGTTCACTTTTTGTTTCTAAACAATTAAACCTCGTGACCATGCAGTAGAATTAAGTGAATTTGGAGGTAGGTCCCAATGTCAAAAAATAGGTCAACTATTATCAGCGAATTGTTTTTATCTTAAACTGTACACATGGTCAATAATTCATAGCTGTATCAAATAAAACCCTAACATGTAGGTCACTAGGTCAATATATACATCAACTTATATCAAAGTTCAATTCTATATCTATGGTAAAAATTATATAGCTGGATGTCAAATTACAAATAAACCTTTACATAGTGCATATAGGGAAAAATAATGACAGCCCCGACCCCCGTGCTCAAACAAGGGCAAAGCACAATTTCAACCCAAGGCTATATATTTTGTTCAATTTTGTTGCTGTCTACTATACATGATTTAATAAAAAAAGTATTTATCATACTAATGTCAAATACCTAAGCCTTTACCTTTCATTGTCAGTACAAATTTGTGAAAATATTAATTATAACTAATTATAATTACAACCAATGACCCCTGGGGCCGATTTCAACTCCACATTTAACTAAAATTTGAACAAATTGTATAGACCCAAAATAATTGTTTCATGATGAATATCCTAGCTCTTACCAATGTGTTTGAAGGAACAATATTTTAAACATTTTCAAATATATAAAGAAAACCCAGAGCTATTATATTAAAAACTAGGTAATTGTCTATTTGAAATGTTCAGGCCAAAACTCTTAAGCCTTTACCCTTACATTTTTGGAGGAAAGGTTATTTAATAATTTACTTAATGTATATAAGGAAAACCCATAATCTTCCAGACAAGAGCTAAATTTGAGCTCAGAGCTATAGCAAAAGTAGAGAAAAAATTGTAGAGGTTCGCTAAACAATTTGTCATGCTTAAAATCTAAGATCTAACCCTTGAAAGTTTCAACATATTCAAAAATAGAAATTTTAAAGTAGTAACTATGTGTAAATGTATACAAAAGAACACACTGACCCCCGTCTTGGAGCAATTTTGGCTCCAGGCCTATAGCTTGTACATATTGGGAGAGGTCTACTACACAATGTCTCATGCTAAATATCCAATCTCTGGCACCGGGCGGGGTCAATATTGACCAGGTCTATAATTGAACAATATACAAACTCTTCTAGTTCTAAGCCTTGTGGTTCTTGACTAAATTTTAAAACAATCTTATTATTTCTTTTGGTTGCCATGGCAACCGGATTTTTGCAGTAAACTAAGCGCATTTGATGATCCATATAATACAGACTTACGCACGCAAAGGCTTCTGCTCTGCAGTCTAAGGCCGAAATCTCCACTATCAATCTCGTCTCTCTGTAAAATGTGCCTTTACTAAAAGTATTTGGTCCTGATTAAAACAATTCTCAAGGAACTTTCATATGAATTTCTCAGTCTTTTAGATCATTTTCAAAAACTTCAGTGACGGCACTTTTTCACACAATTCGAAATATGCACTTGTAGCTCCATTCTTTTAACAAGAGTCAGCGTCATGCATATGAATGGTGAAATCTGTTTCAATGTAGCCTAGGATAGAGGCGTTGAAATTTTCTTTACTTAATCATTATGTACTTGATCATGAACACGTAACATTTTGAAAGAAACTGTCCATTTGCTGAACTATTGGCAGACTATAACTCATGCTAGTTTTAATGCATATTACAGTTATTCCAACCTATTTAAATATTCTTCAAAGCGGAGGTAAGGCACTAGAAGGTTATTTAACATATAAATATATGCGTTCTGTTGTTAGTTAAGAAACATCAATTTTTAAAATTAACTTAATTTCTGCGCTGAATATATCTTTAAGTTTTTTTAGATGAATCATTTCAAAGTCATTTCCCATTTACTTAGAAGTGCATTTACATAGCATTTAAAAATCTTTTGTTTATAGAAAGACAAACAAAAATCATATAATATGTCTACCTCTAATATATGTTCGTCTTGAGCTTGATTTTTTGTTGCATCTGAAATGATATAGTTTTCATTTAAAAATATTCATGTGGAACGCAGTTTGTGTACAAAACAAACATTCAACATGATATAACAAGTCATTCGTATCCGTAAATTGTACATAACATGAACATTTGTGAAATGAAAAACAAAATCACAATAAAGCAAAGCAGGTCAATTATTGGATCTATATAGATTTGCAAGATTTTGTTGATGAAGGGTAATTATAAGATATTATTGGTCATAATTAAAAGAATTAAGAGAGACAATGACTGCCCTAATATCGATCACCTGATTATAAAAACTATTGATGACAAGAAATAAGTAAAATGGTAAACCAGAAGCAAATACAGATAAAAATCTAAATCTGAAACTGAACTCACAATGTTCATAATAGAATCTTAAAGATCCTGTATGTTTTGTGATTGATATTTTTAATGTGTGTATACCACACTTGCAAAAATTTATATTTGTATATAATTATGCAAATCAAACAATTTTCAAACATCGAATAATATGTAAAATGTGTACTGCAAATATTTGTGCACATTATATTTAATAAATAACTTATATGCATTCATTTCTAATTGGAAAATTTGACTTAGAATTTATAAAAAATAAATTTCTAATTACCTTCCTTTATTTACATGAAATGTTAAATTCGGTAATATCTTTATAAATAATGCTTATTGGAACTTACAATATTGACAAACCTTAATTTGAGCATCATATTTATGAAATAAAACAATGACAAAAATGTGTAACAATAACTTTAAGTAGTGCACGTGTGATCGCTGTACAAAATCAATAGTTTCCTTTCAAGTCAGTGCCTGCTATGACATTCAATTCGTTAATTCACTGAGATAAACTCCTTGCAGTTTTCAAGAAGAGTATTTTATATAAGTAAATATACAAGTGTATGAGAAAAAAGGCATGACCCCTTGGGACAAGGCCCATTTTGACCAAATGGCTATAATTTGAACAAACTAAGTTGATGTCTACTAGATAAAGTTTCATGTAAAAAATAAGCTTAAGCTCTTGTAGTTTTAGAGAAGATTTTTATAAGTTTTTTATATTTACAAATAAGGAAAATCTATGTTGGCGGAGCAAATTTTGATCCAAGGGTTACGATTTAAACACTTAAGTAGAGGTCCACCAGACAATGTTTCAAACCAAATATCTTAGCAATAGTCTCTTTCGTACAATAGAATTATATTGTTTTACTTTATACATATTAGGAAAATCAATGATTCCCTGGTGCGTGACCAATTTTGTCCCCAGTGCTTTGATTTGAACACATTTGGTAGACATGTTTTAGAAGATACATCTATGGATAATAATAAACAGACATGTTTAAGATATAATAAATATATGTAGAATAAAATGAAAGCATTTATCATAGAAATAGTATACTAACTATTCAAACAGAGAGAAAAATTGATCGTGTTCGTTAAGCGCTATATCTAGAATAATTGCTAATTTCTAAATAGTATCAATATGTTCAGATGACATCAAATCTTAATATATTATATTTGAAGGATATTTCCAGAAAAATTCACTTATGTACATGTGTCTTATATTAAAATAGAGTAACACTATGTTGAATACTGAAAATTTGCTAAGACACTTCTAAATGTTTTCAATATTTAGATATTAAACATATTTTGCAGGTGAATAATCCTTTTAAAAATGAATATAATCCATATTTTTTTTACATTTGACGAATATTTTGACATCCAATTTTGAATATTTATCCTAAATCATTTATTGAGCTGACAATATGATTAAATTCTTTTTCAGCTTTAATCGCCTTGTCCTCTGCTATATAGACATACGCGATTAGTGAAATACAAACCAACATATCCTATTTCATTAGCCATAATCTATATCAACTTTTGTGTTAGCATAAACCCAAGATTCTCTAGCATTCTATTCTACGAGGGGCATATTTCAATTATAGGCAACGGCGGTGCGTTTTTAAAAATAAGTCATCAGAAATGATTTGTATAACCGGGGTGTACATTTAACAAATCTTTTATAAGTCTGCATGTATAGATAGATATCTTAAAATGTGAGTCAATATTAACCCTATCGTGTTCAAATTTTCAATATATACACTTAAGAAACATGGTATGATGTTCCATTTATTTAATTTCATTATGAACACAAATTGTATACACACGCCCAATAAATGGGAATTTTCGTAAAATGTAAATTCCGCAAAATGACTACATCTGTGATTTCTATTCTAAACCAATGTATGTTAACGTTGACTTTGATAACAACATGGTACTTTGATTTATCGCTGTACATTTAATTCTGGGATAGATTTTATTCTTACGAAATCTTGGCTCGTTACTGGGAGATGGTCTGTTGCACTCCACAACGGCCTTCAGGAAGAATGCTGTTACTACTAGCAATATGTAATTGCACAGCCTGACATAGTCAATACAATGACATTCAAATAGTGGTTTTATCTAAAGAACAACATATGATTGCAGTTTCTATGGGATGTTTTGCAAGCAAGCGGCCAGAGGGCTAACAATCTTTCTGAATATTTATAAACAACATCAACGGAATGAAATATCACTAAAATATTTAGACTTAAATGTGATATGATAGAAGCCATACGGGGTGAAATGAACCGCGCCTTATAAAATGTTTTAGTACAGTGCCACAAACCATCGCCTTCGAGCTTGTTAAAATGTCAAAACCCCAATGTTATGAAAAAGATTGGGTCACATCCATGCGACAACAGTGAGGGTTGACATACGATAGTACAATCATTTACAATGATACGTTTTTTTGTGACATTTGCTTATAATGCAATATCAGTTTCCTTAGAGGAAACTCCAAGGAATCAATGATTTCATTCTTAAAAAAGGCTTTCCTATTGATAATTGTTAAGAAATAAATAAAAACCATTAATTTTTTTGAAATATGCATAAAAGTGTTATCCTACCCAACCCATTTTAACCACTTCTTTGCCCTTTTCCTTCTTCGATATCCTAATTCAAAATATCCCTAAAATTTACCAAAATGAGGAACTGTTTTTTTTTAAGTTTGCTCAAATTTTCTCAAAAGGATATTGGTTGATCTTGTAAAATATTGAAAACCTTTAGTAGTTTTAATTTAATAAGACTTCGGAAATATCAAGTACCATAAATTAAAACACTTTCTTTCAAGAAATACAAAAACAAAAGAAGAAAGAAAAATAGTTAACCCTTTTTGTGTTTGGACCCGCGACCCCCAGTTTCAATGCAGTTGACAGTTCTAAAGGCGTAACTGAATACTCTTCAAAGCGGAGGTAAGGCATAAAGTTTCACAGTTGGATGATTTTCACTTATTTTTAAGAATGGAATGATCGACAACCGACAACAGAATAAGCTAGAATTATTCAACCATCCTACTAAAAATTTAATGAAAAAATAAATCTAGTACGGAATGATTTCTCTTAAAGTATGTCATTAACCTGAATACCTTGTTTCCCTTTGACGTGATCTAAATGGCTCATTAACTTCTGACGTTTACATTCTAATTCTCCTTTATTTCTTTCTAGTATCTTTACAATCTGAAAGCAATGATAAATAAACCTTATCATATTTTTATCTTTATATTTCTAAGAGGCAAAATAAGATTGCATTTGTTAAAAATGGTTATGCCACCGTATTAATACAACATTAAATAGTAGGAACAAATACAATTGAACTTTGCAATAATGCTATTCATTGTTAGGTCAACTGCTCACAAACAGTATCACAAACATAACCATGTGTTCTTATGTGCAAACCAGGTCAACCAGTGACTATGTATAATCTCAGTGTAGCAATTGGATAACAAGTTAGCCAATTTACATAAAACTGTAAACACTGGAAAGGTCCATGTGCACATGTGTCTAATACCTAAAGAACGCCCAAAAACAAAAAAATTGAAAATGTTGCAGACTCGGTTTGATTGAGCACGTTTCAGCGACGGTACTGGTAAGCGCAAGTGACGTTCCGCGCCTCTAGCAGGGGCTTAAGCAGAATTCAACATTTAACATGAACTGTTTTGTTGTTTTTTTTTTAATTTTGAAAGGCCATTTTATAAATATTGATTCATATTAAATATATTCTTACTTTATTTTTTTTTTTTTGTATTTACTGTATACAACTGTTGTTGACATGTACAGTTATTTTTCTAAAATAATTTTTGTCCCCCGCCTTTTCGAAGGGGGATATAGAAATAGGCTCCGTCCGTCTGTCCGAGCGCACGAGAGAGTATATATTGGGTACTAAATACCCAACAATTACCAATCCTACCTATTCCGTATGTGTTGTTGGGTATTTTTAATGAAAATTGATGTATTGCTGGGTACTTTATTACTCAGTAAAATACCTTACAAGAATACAAATGTAAGGACGGCTGGACAGACGGACGGAAAGACGGAAGTTCTCATAGGACAGTAATTATGTGGCTACTCTATTGTACTCTCTATTGTTCTTTTTAGTCACACAAAAGAAAATAGCCACATAAAAGCATTACGGAATGAATGACATCAAAGAGAAAGAACAGTTACCTATTGTCCCTCTAGTCACATAATTACTGTCCTGTGAGTGAGGACGGACAGACGGACGGAGCCTATTTCTATATTCCCTTTTTACTTCAAAAAGGCGGGGGACAATTAAGCATTTCCTATTTCTGAAAACATGAAAAGTAGTTGGTTGCTTTCGATGTCACCCGTTGCTATGGAAAGTCACTGGTTGATATGGAAGTCTATGTTTGCTAAGGAAATACACCTGGTTGCTATTTAAAGTCAATGGTTGCTATATAAGTCAATGGTTGCTATGGAAATTTAATGGTTGACATGGAAAGGAACTGTTAGCTAATGAAAGTCACTGGTTGCATGGAATGTCAATGGCCACATGGAATGTCAATGGGCAACTCTGACCCAAGGGGAATTATTTAAACAAACTTAGTAAGGGTCTAAATTTAGCTCCTAAATTTTTAGAAAATATTGTTTACTTTATACACAAATGAAAAATCTATGTTCCCCCAAAGCGTGGTCAATTTTGACCAAAAGGATATAATTTGAAGGGATTTTGTAGAGTTACCTTAACTAATGATTTTGCAAGATACATATAAGCAAATTCAATGACCCCCTGAGGCGGAGCATTTTTTACCCCAAGCTATAATTTGAATAATGTTAATAGACGTCACTTGACAATTTTTCAAGCTAAATATCTGAGCTCTTATCCTTGTAGTTTTGACTTAAACTGTTTTGAAAATTTCTACTTTATACATAAGAAGAAAAAACATGAACTCCAGGGTGTGGCCAATTTTGACCCAAGGGCTATAATTTGAACAATCTTGTTAGAGGTCCACCGATAATACCGTATGTATTATATCTTTGCTCTAGGCCTTTTAGGTCCTTTGAAGAAGACATTTTTCTTATAATTTGTATTGGTTATCATAGCAAACAGATTCCAGCATGGAATGAAATTCTTTACACAAAGTTGGAAGCCATTTATCATAGGAACAATCCTGGCAAGTTTGGTTGAAATTAGAGTTGTGGCTTTTAACAAAAAGATTTTTCAAGTTCACTTTACGAGGTATGATCATAACGTTTTCGGCCGATAAACTTCTAGCCACTACACTGATATTTACATACAATACATCGATACCGATATCTTATTGAAGATTACTGACCGAGTTACTAGTACACGCGGTGTTACACAGATAAAGTAACATGATCAGTACACTTTGATCAGTAGATGTGTGTGTCATTTAGACCAAATGGAGAAGTTTAAATCAGAGCCGTCATTACGTACCCCTTTAAGAAAGGGATGTCCCTCAAGGAAATCCATGAAGACTTCATGGATACACTTGGGAATGAGTTCCCTTCCTATATCACTGTGACAAAATAGGCTGCTGAATTTCAGAGGGACAGGGAGAGCATTGGAGATTATGAGCGGCCTGGGCGGCAAAAAGAGGCCACGAACGATGAAACTGCCGAAGTTGTGCACGATCTGGTCATGTCGACAGAAGGCGAAACCTGCGCAGCAAAGCAAGGGAAGTGTGTATAAGCTTTGGTTCAGTTCAGGCAATTCTGACTGATGTCTATGGCATGTCAAACGTTTCCGCCAGTTGGGTCCCATGACAGATGACTGACGACCAGAAACGGACCAGGTTTGACATTTTAAGATATTTTTTTTTCTCGCTACGAGAATGAATCTGATTTAATCTATCGGGTCGTAAATCAGGATGACAATGGGTCCATCACTTCGATCCAGACCCCAGAGCATGCTGTTGAAGCACCCTGCTCATCCCCTCCGAAGAAATTCAAGAGGGTGTCATTTGCAGGGAATATGATGGCTTCAATTCTTTTGGGATAGTCAATGGATAATCATGATTGACTAACTTAAGCAAGGTCGTACCATAAACGGTAAGTACTTTGTAGCAAAATTGAGACGTCTGCGTTAAGAAATTGCGCGCAAAACGAGGGGCAAACTAGCTCAAGGCGTTCCTGCACGACAATGCGCCAGCTCACACATCCCAAGTTGCGATGGCTGCTGCAACTGACTGTGACTTTGAAATTCTTCCCCATTCCTCATATTCTTTGGACTTGCCTCTTCTGACATCTACTTGTTTCCGAAACAGAAAACAAAGGTTCGTGGTAGACGTTTTGGAAGCAATAAATGTGTCATGGAGGCGGTCAATGAGTTCTTTGAGGATCAAAATAGAGAGTTCTGTTTTGAAGGGTTAACCCTTTCCCCCATGAGCATATTGTGAAAAATGGCCGTTTTCACTGAAAACCCTCCTGTTACAAGTTCAAACTGCTATGAAACTATGAAAAAGGATTCAATACTAATCAAACTTGGCACAAATGTTGACTGGACCATTGTCTTTATATCGACATGCTCAGTCTTAAATTTCCTGTTACCATGGCAACGAGGGGACATCTCAAAATTGCCAAAAATCACTATTTTGCCTCGATTTTTTCCATCAGAATTTATTTCAAAGTGCTGCTTCTCAAGGGATTGAGATAGAGTCAAAGGCTTTTCAGCGTTGGTTACACGTTACATTATGATCGACCTGGGGCCATTTTTATCCTCTCACAAGTCCAAAATTTTCTCTGCGATGAGGGGTACTCCGCCCCACTTCAAACCCCCCTAACAGAAGGGGGCACATCTCCCTTCTGACAACCCCCTGATGTATCTTTTGGACGGGGGCCGGCGCCGAAAAAGCGCTCAAATTTTTTAGCAACATTCTAAAACGAAAACAAGTGGTTGGGGCCCAAATAGGACATTTTTCACTATTTGAGGCCTAAAAAAGGGTGGGGGGCTCGAAAGTGCGTTGTTTCGCGTATATATGAGGTAAAGGGTTAAACAAGTTGTGCACAGGTGGGCAAAGTGCATTGATGTAGAGGGCGATTATATTAAAAAGTAAGACCATTGCATGTAAGACCATCCCAAAGCGGGGTCAATTTTGACCGAAAGGCTATAATTTGAAAGGATTTTGTAGAGTTACCTTAACTAATGCTTTTGCAAGATACATATAAGCAAAATCAATGACACCCTGAGGCGGAGCATTTTTTACACCAAGCTATAATTTGAATAATGTTAATAGACGTCATTTGACAATGTTTCAAGCTAAATATCTGAGCTCTTATCCTTGTAGTTTTGACTTAAACTGTTTTGAAAATTTCCTCTTTATACATAAGAAGAAAAAACATGAACTCCAGGGTGTGGCCAATTTTGACCCAAGGGCTATAATTTGAACAATCTTGTTAGAGGTCCACCGATAATGCCGTATGTATTATACTTTTGCTCTAGGCCTTTAAGGTCCTTTGAAGAAGACTTTTTTCTTATAATTTGTATTGGTCACATAGCAAACAGATTCCAGCATGGAATGAAATTCTTTACACAAAGTTGGATGCCATTTATCATAGGAACAATCCTGGCAAGTTTGGTTGAAATTAGAGTTGTGGCTTTTAACAAAAAGATTTTTCAAGTTCACTTTACGAGGTATGATCATAACGTTTTCGGCCGATAAACTTCTAGCCACTACACTGACATTTACATACAATACATCGATACCGATATCTTATTGAAGATTACTGACCGAGTTACTAGTACACGCGGTGTTACACAGATAAAGTAACATGATCAGTACACTTTGATCAGTAGATGTGTGTGTCATTTAGACCAACTGGAGAAAGTTGAAATCAGAGCCGTCATTACGTACCCCTTTAAGAAAGGGATGTCCCTCAAGGAAATCCATGAAGACTTCATGGATACACTTGGGAATGAGTTCCCTTCCTATATCACTGTGACAAAATAGGCTGCTGAATTTCAGAGGGACAGGGAGAGCATTGGAGATTATGAGCGGCCTGGGCGGCAAAAAGAGGCCACGAACGATGAAACTGCCGAAGTTGTGCACGATCTGGTCATGTCGACAGAAGGCGAGACCTGCGCAGCAAAGCAAGGGAAGTGTGTATAAGCTTTGGTTCAGTTCAGGCAATTCTGACTGATGTCTATGGCATGTCAAACGTTTCCGCCAGTTGGGTCCCATGACAGGTGACTGACGACCAGAAACGGACCAGGTTTGACATTTTAAGATATTTTTTTCTCGCTACGAGAATGAACCTGATTTAATCTATCGGGTCGTAAATCAGGATGAAGCATGGGTCCATCACTTCGATCCAGACCCCAGAGCATGCTGTTGAAGCACCCTGCTCATCCCCTCCGAAGAAATTCAAGAGGGTGTCATTAGCAGGGAATATGATGGCTTCAATTCTTTTGGGATAGTCAATGGATAATCATGATTGACTAACTTAAGCAAGGTCGTACCATAAACGGTAAGTACTTTGTAGCAAAATTGAGACGTCTGCGTCAAGAAATTGCGCGCAAAACGAGGGGCAAACTAGCTCAAGGCGTTCCTGCACGACAATGCGCCAGCTCATACATCCCAAGTTGCGATGGCTGCTGCAACTGACTGTGACTTTGAAATTCTTCCCCATCCCCCATATTCTCTGGACTTGCCCCCTCTGACATCTACTTGTTTCCGAAACAGAAAACAAAGGTTCGTGGTAGACGTTTTGGAAGCAATAAATGTGTCATGGAGGCGGTCAATGAGTTCTTTGAGGATCAAAATAGAGAGTTCTGTTTTGAAGGGTTAACCCTTTCCCCCATGAGCATATTGTGAAAAATGGCCGTTTTCACTGAAAACCCTCCTGTTACAAGTTCAAACTGCTATGAAACTATGAAAAAGGATTCAATACTAATCAAACTTGGCACAGATGTTGACTGGACCATTGCCTTTGTAACGACATGCTCAGTCTTAAATTTCCTGTTACCATGGCAACGAGGGGACATCTCAAAATTGCCAAAAATCACTATTTTGCCTCGATTTTTTCCATCAAAATTTATTTCAAAGTGCTGCTTCTCAAGGGATTGAGATAGAGTCAAAGGCTTTTCAGCGTTGGTTACACGTTACATTATGATCGACCTGGGGCCATTTTTAGCCTCTCACAAGTCCACAATTTTCTTGGCGATGAGGGGGACTCCGCCCCCCTTCAAACCCCCCTAACAAAAGGGGGCACATCTCCATTCTGGCAACCCCCTGATGTATATTTTGGATGGGGGCCGGCGCCGAAAAAGCGCTCAAATTTTTTAGCAACATTCTAAAACGAAAACAAGTGGTTGGGGCCCAAATAGGACATTATTCACTATTTGAGGCCTAAAAAGGGGGGGGGGCTCGAAAGTGCGTTGTTTTGCGTATATATGAGGTAAAGGGTTAAACAAGTTGTGCACAGGTGGGCAAAGTGCATTGATGTAGAGGGCAATTATATTAAAAAGTAAGACCATTGCATGTAAGACCATCCCAAAGCGGGGTCAATTTTGACCGAAAGGCTATAATTTGAAGGGATTTTGTAGAGTTACCTTAACTAATGCTTTTGCAAGATACATATAAGCAAAATCAATGACACCCTGAGGCGGAGCATTTTTTACACCAAGCTATAATTTGAATAATGTTAATAGACGTCACTTGACAATGTTTCAAGCTAAATATCTGAGCTCTTATCCTTGTAGTTTTGACTTAAACTGTTTTGAAAATTTCCTCTTTATACATAAGAAGGAAAAACATGAACTCCAGGGTGTGGCCAATTTTGACCCAAGGGCTATAATTTGAACAATCTTGTTAGAGGTCCACCGATAATGCCGTATGTATTATATTTTTGCTCTAGACCTATTAGGTCCTTTGAATAAGACTTTTTTCTTATAATTTGTATTGGTTATCATAGCAAACAGATTCCAGCATGGAATGAAATTCTTTACACAAAGTTGGAAGCCATTTATCATAGGAACAATCCTGGCAAGTTTGGTTGAAATGAGAGTTGTGGCTTTTAACAAAAAGATTTTTCAAGTTCACTTTACGAGGTATGATCATAACGTTTTCGGTCGATAAACTTCTAGCCACTACACTGACATTTACATACAATACATCGATACCGATATCTTATTGAAGATTACTGACCGAGTTACTAGTACACGCGGTGTTACACAGATAAAGTAACATGATCAGTACACTTTGATCAGTAGATGTGTGTGTCATTTAGACCAACTGGAGAAAGTTGAAATCAGAGCCGTCATTACGTACCCCTTTAAGAAAGGGATGTCCCTCAAGGAAATCCATGAAGACTGTTGAAGCACCCTGCTCATCCCCTCCGAAGAAATTCAAGAGGGTGTCATTAGCAGGGAATATGATGGCTTCAATTCTTTTGGGATAGTCAATGGATAATCATGATTGACTAACTTAAGCAAGGTCGTACCATAAACGGTAAGTACTTTGTAGCAAAATTGAGACGTCTGCGTCAAGAAATTGTGCGCAAAACGAGGGGCAAACTAGCTCAAGGCGTTCCTGCACGATAATGCGCCAGCTCACACATCCCAAGTTGCGATGGCTGCTGCAACTGACTGTGACTTTGAAATTCTTCCCCATCCCTCATATTCTTTGGACTTGCCCCCTCTGACATCTACTTGTTTCCGAAACAGAAAACAAAGGTTCATGGTAGACGTTTTGGAAGCAATAAATGATGGAGGCGGTCAGTGAGTTCTTTGAGGATCAAAATAGAGAGTTCTGTTTTGAAGGGTTAACCCTTTCCCCCATGAGCATATTGTGAAAAATGGCCGTTTTCACTGAAAACCCTCCTGTTACAAGTTCAAACTGCTATGAAACTATGAAAAAGGATTCAATACTAATCAAACTTGGCACACATGTTGACTGGACCATTGCCTTTGTAACGACATGCTCAGTCTTAAATTTCCTGTTACCATGGCAACGAGGGACATCTCAAAATTGCCAAAAATCACTATTTTGCCTCGATTTTTTCCATCAAAATTTTATTTCAAAGTGCTGCTTCTCAAGGGATTGAGATAGAGTCAAAGGCTTTTCAGCGTTGGTTACACGTTACATTATGATCGACCTGGGGCCATTTTTAGCCTCTCACAAGTCCACAATTTTCTTGGCGATGAGGGGTACTCCGCCCCCCTTCAAACCCCCCTAACAAAAGGGGGCACATCTCCCTTCTGGCAACCCCCTGATGTATCTTTTGGATGGGTGCCGGCGCCGAAAAAGCGCTCAAATTTTTTAGCAACATTCTAAAACGAAAGCAAGTGGTTGGGGACCATATAGGACATTTTTCACTATTTGAGGCCTAAAAGAAGGGGGGGGCTCGAAAGTGCGTTGTTACGCGTATATATGAGGTAAATGGTTAAACAAGTTGTGCACAGGTGGGCAAAGTGCATTGATGTAGAGGGCGATTATATTGAAAAGTAAGACCATTGCATGTAGTTAGGTTCTCTGACTACCGGAAGTACATTGGGCCAATAACTTTTTTATCAATCCTCGTAAAATCTATATAGCATACAAACATAAATAAACACACACACAGATGAATAGCTACATGCCGTCGCATTGCATATGCTGCAGTGGCATAAAAATCATGTTTGAAATAGTATGATGTGGAGAAAAATCTGTACCAAACATACAACGCATGTCTTTTTTGACAATTTCAAGAGATATTGCCGAAAATGCAACATTACATGTATAATGATACAAGTTAAGTCCAAGTTTAGTTCAAATAAAATAAACAAATAATGTGAGACAGGCACACTAAATAGGCATTTTCCCTCGTATTGTCCGTAAAGCATGACTGAAGAAGAACCGTTATGAAACAAATTTAATGCTGCTGTTATCAATTTTTAAGGTGTATATGTCTTTAAACATTATTGCAACGTTGTACATGAAAGAAATTTTCAGTTTCTCTTAATGAATTGCAAAATTTACGCTCAATCAATCATAAAGATTTTGTTCAGAAAACTATACCACATACAAATCATTTAAAGGATTCTTTTCGTATTTGAAAACATCAGTATTGATGTTTTGGACAAATTACCTATTACTGTCTAACAATGTTTGACTGCAAAATCTTTAAAAACAGCGAAAAATCATTTTCTATTTTTACAATCAGATAGATGATGAAAAGTTACCACTTTTTATTGTAGCTGTCGTAATGTTGATACAAAAAAAATCTATTTAATTTCAGTTTATCTATATGATGTATATGAGTGTCAGTCGATGAATAAATGAAAATATCAAACCTTTTCATTAAATACTTTAATTGACTTTTGTACAAAATAGATTTTCAAATTTTAAAAAGATCTACAAGTATTTTTCTTCTTTTTTATCATTGCTATTCCTTGTTTTCTTTGTTATTGTAATTTCAGATAGTCGTACTGAAAATAAGTATAATTTTTTTTCTTTTTGTATTAACTTTGTATGTGACGTTCTCAAAATAAAGATTAATTATTTATGCTACTGTAGAATGTTCCCCACCCACTCAGTTTCAAAGACAGCATTTGTTTAGATACCGGTACGACATTCAGTAAATTCAACAATAACTGTTTTACATGATATTATTGTGTCATCTTTGAAATATTTGACATTCATATTCTGTCATAATTGGTTGTTTAAATGTTTTTATGTCATTTTTCTTTAAAACTAATTATTGTCTGCAATAATTCCGCCATTTTGTTAACTTGAGATATATCGTGACGTTACTATAAAACCCGTTTTACGGGAAACCTTTCTTTCATTTTGACGTCATGTAAGCATAATTTTAATTAAATTGATTATTACTGAAAAAGATAACAGATAAAGATATATGAAAACACAACTAAAAGAGATAAAAGAAATTGAAAGAAAATGAGAGATAACGAATTAAAGGTTAATAAAGAAATGTTTATTCTGCTTTATAGTCCTTATACATGTATTTGCTTATTAAAGTAAAACCAGATATTTAATTTGAATATTTAATGTAAACCGGAACCGGCCTGAAAAGTGGTGTCAGAAGTGGGATATTTATTTAACAAAATGTTCATCTTAATTAGATGTACACATGTATATTGATAACATATTTATAAAATTAGAAATTGATTTTACAGATTTAATGTGAAATATAAAAAAATAATTTGCTATGAAATAATTTCAAGGATATTTTATAGGAGAGAGATATTTTATAAAATGTGCATACAAAGAAATGATACAAAATTGCTGTTGTTTGATATTTTTATTTGAAAATTGACAATAAAGTTCAAATACATTGAATATCAATATTCACCAAGGTTCAACTGTCAGCTTGGCTTCTGAAAATAGAAAAGGATTTGTAACATATTAGATTTTGATATTGTATATATTATTGAATTCATCACTGAGGGTAATGATGGAATTAATGATTTTTTTTAGAAGAAAGTAGCTGTAGTAATTTATTATTAGAAAGAAAGGTTTCTGCTATGTCAGACATGTTACAACTAATGAGATCGACTATGTGTAATTTAATTGCACAATTGCAAAATAAAATTGATATTTTACATAAAACGTGTTAGCTATTAAAAGTAACGAACAGAACAGGCAAAATGATGATGATTATGATAATGATGATGTTGATGATGATAAGGACTTAGCAATTCAAGTTGCCAAACTTCAAACATAACTATTGATAGAATACTAATCAAAATACGGGTGACATAGCTGCTAGAGACAGATTTATCAATACCAGGAGGTCGACAGTGGCAAAAAGAAAAGGCTACCATTTGGCTTATGTAATGCTCCTGCTACAATTACACGTTGAATGCAAATGGTGTTCACAGGATTTTTCTTGTGGAACACTATTATTATATACTTAAATATTCATAAATATATCTATCATTCTAACAGTTTTTCTACACATCTGGATAGTTTTGAAATTGTATTCCAAAGGTTAACAGGTGCAAACTGAAATTTAATCTTAAAACGTTTTTACTTGTTCAGAAAATGTTTACGTTACATTTCTATGTCATACTATCGATGAAAAGGGTAGAGGACGTATTAAAGAAAATTCAATGAATAAAAGACTGGCCTACCCCTAGAAATATCAAAGAAGCAGTATGTTTTTTTTCTTTAGCTTCCTATTACAGACCTTATGTATATCAATTTGCTAAGATTGCTAGACCATTGCATGTATTAGCCGAGAATCGTAGAAAGTTAATTTGAAAACATGAATGTGCCTTTCCAACAGACACTGGTCAATTTATTCTTGATTGTGATGACCCTCTTTCAGCGCAAGGAAAGGTTGTGTCTCAATGTATAAATGGAAAAGAAAAATGAGTAGGATATAATAGTACATCTGTTACAAAAAATCAGAGGCATTATTGACTTGCCAGAAGAGACATACTTTCTATAGTTTAAATGGAACTCCTTTTGTTGTCATCATAATACTGAGGTAGACATGTGATTATAAGAACAGATCGCTCGAGCTTAAAATAACGGTTACATCAATGTTGAACGACATTTGGCAAAATGGTAAATTTTTCGAAGAGCTTATTAATTTACAATTTGTTTGTTTGTTTCATTTTACGCCTTTTCCCAACAGTATTCAACATTGTAGATATTCTAGTAAGGTAGAAGAGGCACAAAAAAGTATGTCTATGGTTTCTAGTATTAATACTATAGATTATGATAAAATAAATTCAAATATAACGTTTTGTGATGAAATCTGCTTTAAAGGAGATAAGGTAGTGTTGTTCTAGTTGTAAAATTATCACCCTAGCCTTATTATTGATATTTGTCCATAAAAATTGAACTTTTCTATCAAATTCTTGTGCACGGATGCTAATAACATCAATGAAATTGACAAGAGTTCATCATCAAAATTTGATTTAAATAGTTTTTCAAATATCTTAAATACATTACAGTTAAAAAAGAGGTTGCTTGTATATCTCTGGTAAAAGCACTTATCAAAATAATAAAGATTAATTTTGGCAGGATCCATTGATTAACATAGTACAGGCAAGTCAGGCAAATGATAAAACTGATTTGGGAAATCAGTGTTTATCTGGCAAAAATGATGTCAAGTCAACATTACAAGAATTTGATTTGGTAGCAATACAAGATTCTTACTGCTGTGAAATATTACTTTGCTACGATAAATTCAATGCTACCTAAAATCAACATTTTGTACGAAAAATGGGAAAGTGATGATGGCACTGATTTCAAATTAAAAAGTTGCCCTGTACTTCACTTCATCACTTCAGTGTTGTTATATTTTTCTGGTCCTTCGGGATCATTTATGTCAGCACTATTAAGTGTTGCGAACTGTTGCTAGCCGGTGCTAGAGTGAGTGAGGTATGTTGCATTTATCCATTATCCCTCATGTACAGACTCAATCAAACCGAGTCTGCAATTTTCACGTAATTTTGTTGTGATTAATGTTTTCATGGGACCACTTTGTTTCCAGATTTTTATAGATCTTCTATCCAGTCTTCTAATGGCCACACCCTGTCTACCATTGTTACCATTGTAAAAAGAATAAAACTGAATAAAAAAAGAGAAAATCAGAATACAATCGTAAACTGAAAACTGATGAAACAGAAAACTGATAAAAATAGTATTAAAAAAACAACGAATACTGATGTGACCGAAAACTGATGTGACCGAAAACTGATGTTAACAAAAGGGCCAAGATGACCCTAAATCGCTCATCTGACCCATCGAACTCATCTGAGCAATTACTTAAACAAGCATCCTGACCAAGTGTGATAACAATTGTGTCACAATGTGACCTCTAGAGTGTTTACAAGGTTTTCCATATTTGGGCGGTGTGACCTAGATTCTAACCCCAGGTAAAGCATTTTCAAACTTGACCTAGAAATCATCAAAACAAACTTTTAAATCAATTTCAAGGATACTTGGATCAAAACAGTAGCCACTAGAGTGTTAACATGATTTTTCTATTTTGAGCTCCTGTAATCTAGTTTTACATCCGAGATTACCCATGTTTGAACTCATCTGAGCAATTATATAGACAGGCCTTCTGACAAAGTTTGAAAGTTTGATATTCGAACTTGACCTAGTAATCATCAAAACAAACTTTCAGACCAATTTACAGGATACTTGGATCAAAACGGTAGCCACTAGCGTGTAAACAATATTTTTCTTCTTTTAGCTCCATTGACCTAGTTTTTCATGCGAGATGACCCATGTTCAAACTCATACAAGCAATTACCTAGACAAACATCCTGACGAAGATTGATGATAATCGAGTCAAAAATGTGACCACTAGGGTGTTAACAATTTTTTTCCATATTTGGGCGATATGACCTAGTTTTTTATCCGAGATTATCCATGTTCAAACTTGACCTAGAAATCATCAAAACAAACTTGCAGACCAATTTACAGGATATTTGGATCAAACAGTAGCCACTAGAGTGTTAACAAGATTTTTCTACTTTTAGCTCCATTGACCTAGTTTTTCATACGAGATGACCCATGTTCAACTTCATCTGAGCAATTACCTAGACAAGCATCCTGACGAAGTTTGGTGATAATTGAGTCAAAAATGTGACCACTAGAGTGTTAACAAGGTTTTGTTCATATTTGGGCAGTGTGACCTAGTTTTTGACCCCAGATGACCCATATTCGAACCTAACCTTGAAAACATCAAAACAAACTTTTAGTCCAATTTGCAGGATATTTAAATCAAAACAGTAGCCACTAGAGTGTTAACAAATTTTTTCTATATTTAGATCCAGTGACCTAGTTTTTCATCCGAGATGACCCATGCTCGAACTCATCCGAGCAATCACCTAGAAAAGTATCCTGACCAAGTTTGATGATGATTAAGGCAAAAAAATGTGACTACTAATGTGGAGGGACGACATACGACGTAAGATCTGAGCTAGCTATTGTGAACTTAAAAACTACAACAAAAGAAAGCAAAAAATCTGGTATTGTACGTTTAGGATAATTATTTAGTGACGCGGCGGTCAAGTCCATATTACCGTGTCAAACTTTTATCATAATTATTGTGTGTATTTTCTTTAGGCACGCAGGCTTTTGATATAAATTTAAATAATAACAAATTTACAAACTGTGGGTAATGTTGTCAGTTAATCTTCTAGTTAAATATCAATGCCATTCTGGTTCAGATTGTACTTTTCGAGAAAGAAATTTCGGTAAAATACAAAATCCATATGATTATGTTTTATTTTTTCTTGACGTTAAGAAATGTAAAGTGTTGCGTTTTCTATTAACTTCTAATTTCACATTTTCATTCAAAAGTATAATCTAGCAAGTTGGTACGGCCTTTTATCACACACCCAAGTCGATTTTGCAACTCCGTAAAAATCGTATTGAACGGCCGTTGATACATTTTGCGTAAGCGTTACACAAACGTAGTGTAAAGTTGCGCTACATATAAGCGTTATATTATTGGCGTGTCAATAAAAAATGACTCGTTTTACTTTAAACAGTCTTTATTTTTGGTATATGATAAATACAATTATATTAAATTTGTGTAAGTTCATTACTGAATTTATTGAAAGTGTTGAATAAAATAATAGTATGCTTACCAGAGGCTTGCATAATTAGTTTAATTCAACTCGTGCAATAAATTCAGTACTAAACTTACACTCAATCAATATCCTCTATATACTGAATTCTAAACGGAATGAATACATGTACACCAATTGTTTCAACTATAGTTAAGTTGGCATGAAATACTCGTGCACAAGAACTATGACTACTGCATAATACACACTACACGGGATAAAAATATTATCACCGGTATATTTAAATTATAAGATATTATAATTAAACTATCTTTATTTTCCAATTTATTTGCATCTTTAGTAAAGTTGAAAAAAGGACAAAAAACAGTTTGACAACTTGTGAGGCTCGAACTCGTGAACAAATAAAGTTGCATTGCATCCCAACTTTGCCATCAACACAATTAAAATTCTACTTTTAATCTTGTACTATATCCTATTCTAAAAAAACAAAACTTTTTTACCTATTAAGACAAGGATTGTAAACTTTTGTGTACACAAAAAATGTAACGTCACTCTTGCATTATCATATATCGGCACAGTACTTTAAGGATAACATTTGGAGATCCAACTCAGATACCTTACAGAAGAAAACAACAAATAAAAGATAGTAATATCTATATAAAAACTTTGACAAACATCTGATAAATGAAAAAGTATATATAACCAATATTTTGTGTTATCATTGACTTAACATTTTAATATGTTGATGTAAAATAAATGTTTAACTTTACAATTAATAATGTATAGCGAATTAATTATTGCTGGGTATATTTAATATTGTACTTTGAATATAACTAACAACGTTTAACTAAAATAATTATTCATCACAATATAAATAATATTTGATTTAAATATTTAAATAATACTGAATGTATGTTACTTTAAAAAGCAGTTTGTTAAGTATAAAGGTATTTGAAATTATTTTATGATTATAAATTATAAAATAATAATAAATTTTTAATCTTACCAAAATTAAGAATTGGGAGCATTCCTTTGAAAGGTTGCAGAAATGCAAGACTGCTCCCATACCATTTAGTTTCAATGACAACTTTTGTTTAAATACCGCTACGTATGACGTGCAGAAAAAAAATGTTACCGCATGCATAAACAACGGACAAAAGTCGATCAGAGAGAGAGAGAGAGAGAGAGAGAGAGAGAGAGAGAGAGAGAGAGAGAGAGAGAGAGAGAGAGATTTTCATTTGTTTAAAGATGTTTTACTTTTTCATTAAGTGGAAGGTCTACTATTCCTTGTTTCCCCATAATTAAGAAAACGATTGTTTCCAATTTCGCAACTCTCTCACAAAGATCTCTGCCAAGAAGGGTTTCTCTGTGTTTGTCAGCTTCGTGTAGACTTTTTTGTATTGCCTCCTTAGCTGTACCTGTTACTTGATGGCTGAAATCTTTGATATATTCTTTATGTTTGTCTGCTTCTTGTTGCAATCTCTCTACAATATCTTTCATTTCATCACTAAAGGAATTCTTTGCATCTTGAAGGGTCTGTTTTAATTCCTCTGATTTCAGGCTAAGAGATGCTAATGGTTCGCTACAAGCGCCTCTTTCCACTTTTTCCACTCTTACAGAAACGTCTGCTTCCAGTTTCTTTATTCTTTCATATAATACTTCGTTGTGTTTGTCAAATTCTTTGACAGCTTCGTGTAAATATTTTTGTATTGTCTCTTTAGCTCTACCTGTAAAGTGATCACCGACGTCTTTAACATCTTCTTTATGTTTGTCTTCTGCTTGTTGCAATCTCTCTACAACATCTTTCTGTTCATCACAAATGAAATTCTTTGCATCTTTAATTGTCTGTCCTAATTTGTCTGATTCCAGGCTAACATATGCTAATGCCTCTCTACATACCTCGACCTCATTGAGGGTGGTGATTTCACTTTGCTTCAACTGGCAATAATAAATAAGAAAGAAAATAATTTTTAACAGAGAACGGTACTGTGATAAACTATGAATTATATATCCGACTACATATTCTTTATTTCAAGTCGTATGGAGGTATTTAAATGTGATCTGAGCTTTTTCTAGACACCTGCACATCGTATTAAATAATTCTTAATTCTAAGTTTTTATTGTAGTATATGCAGAAGGTGAGCATATATTGCAAATATATATAAAGAAAACCGTCGTCACTTAAAGTTCACCCATTTTCGTTAGAAATACATGAAACGAAAAGTGTATGTTAAGTACTAAATCCCAAAATTATCTCAAATTTTTTAAGGAGAACAGTATTTTACAGTCACAATGGGCTGCATGAGGCATTTATTATGAATTGCAAATGATGGCAAAAGGACCGTATGCAATGTTGATTAAACAACTCAAACTCTACTTTAATATTTTACCTGTTCATTTTCATAAAACAAATACTTTATGAGCCTAAATCGTTTGCGTTCTAAGTTTGTCTATATCATAGTAATGTGGTAAGTTTCCCTGCCTAGTAAGGAAATTATGTTTATACAAGAGATTATCAAAAGGTCCAATTGTCTCAGGTTGAATAAGTATAACTAATGTTTCAACTTTTCTCTATTTTAAGTAAATTTGTTGGAAAAGGTCTTTAAAAATGATCTTATGAAACTGTTTTAATAACCATCCAGACAGACAGACAAACAGAAGGAGACTCTAAAGTTAATTTTTAAAACATCCCTGTTTCCAAAATATAGTTTTATAAAGCAAAATTCTTAAAGGGGAGATAACTTTTGAATTAAAGATGCTAGATTTATGAACATTCTCAGACATGATGTGAGTGTAACAAATAACTTTAAAGATACATTTATAGTCACAAAGAAGAAAAGTAAAAAGTGACAATTTTCAAATATAACATGAATATGTATAGTAACAAAGATGAAAATAAGAGTGCCATGATGGCCCTAGATCGCTTACCTGACCCATCAAACTCATTCAAACAATTACCTAGACAAGCATTCTGACCAAGTTTCATGACAGGTGAGTCAAAAATGTGACAACTAGAGTGTTAACAAAGATTATCCATATTTGAGCAGTGTGACCTAGTTTTTTTTTACCTACAAATCATCAAAACAACTTTTTAGACCAATTTACAGGATACTTGGATCAAAACAGTAGCCACTAGAGTGTTAACAAATTTTTTTCTTTTTTAGCCCTGCGACCTAGCTTTTCATGCGAGATGACCCATGTTCAAACTCATCCGAGCAATTACCTAGACAAGCATCCTGACCAAGTTTGATGATAATTCAGTCAAAAATGTTACCACTAGAGTGTTAACAAGGATTATCCATTTGAGCAGTGTGACCTAGTTTTTTAACCCAGGTAACCCATACTCGAACTTGACCTAGTAATCATCAAAACAAACTTTCAGACCAATTTACAGGATACTTGGATCAAAACAGTAGCCACTAGGGTGTTAACAAGATTTTTCTTCTTTTAGCTCCATTGACCTAGTTTTTCATGCGAGATGACCCATGTTCAAACTCATCCGAGCAATTACCAAGACAAGCATCTTGACGAAGTTTGATGATAATCGAGTCAAAAATGTGACCACTAGGGTGTTAACAAGGTTTTCCAAATTTGGGCGGTGTGACTTAGTTTTTCAGCCGAGGTCACCCATGTTCAAACTTGACTTAGAAATCATCACACCAATTTACAGGATATTTGGATCAAAACAGTAGCCACAATAGTATTAATAAGATTTTTCTATTTTTAGTCTGGTGACCTAGTTTTCATCCGAGATGACCCATGCTCGAACTCATCCGAGCAATCACCTAGACAAGCATCCTGACAAGTTTGATGACACTTGAGTCAAAAATGTGACCACTAGCGTGTTAACAAGGTTTTCTTATTTCTAGCTCCTGTGACCTAGTTTTTCATCCGGGATAATCCATCTTCGTACTCATTCGAGTTATTACATAGACAAGCATTCAGACTAAGATTTATGATGAATGAGGCAAAAATGTGACCGCTAGAGTGTTAAGGAGGTTTTTCTATTTTTTTCATTCGAGAGAACCCATGTTCGAACTCGTCCGAGCTATCTCCTAGACAAGCATCTTGAAGTTTGATGATGATTGAGGCAAAAATGTGACCGCTAGAGTGTTAACAAGGTTTTTCTATTTTAAGCTCCTGTAACCTGATTTTTCATCTGAGATGACTCATGTTCGAACTCATCCGAGCTATTAACTAGATAAACATCCTGACAAAGTTTCATGGTGATTGAGGCAAAAATGTTACCGCTAGTCTGTTAACGAACAAGTGTGGACGGACGACGGAAGACAGACGACGGACATTCAACGATCCTAAAAGCTCACCTTGAGCTAGCTCAGGTGAGCTAAAAAAACTAAGTTTAAGGATTAGATAATTCTCGAAATATGTATTCTAGATTTATAATTTTTGATATATTATTATACAGTGGGAGTTTGAAGTAATCCTATAAGGAATGAAGAAGTTGGAGTAAAAATACCAATTTCTCGAAAAAAAATTAAGTTCAAGGGGGACATAATTCAGGAAATAGTCTTGCTAGAGTATTGAACCTGATCACATATGTTGAGTGATAATAAGAAATATATATATGAAGTTTGAAGTAGATATACATTTAGAAATAAAGAATTTATTAAAAAATCATTTTTTAATGAAAATTCTAAGTTCAAGGGAGCTTATTCTGATAACTTTCGTGCTAGAAATGTAAACCTTGTCACATATGATGTGGTTGATGACCAGAAACTGATATTTAAAATTTGAAGTAAATACCTTAAGAAATAAAGAACTTATAGTGAAAAAGCCTAAAAACTAGAATCAGAAATCTTGAAATTCACTCCATTTGTTGCCATAGCCAGAAAGTTTGATGATGATTGAGGCAAAAATGTGACCGCTAGAGTGTTAACAAGGTTTTTCTATTTTAAGCTCCTGTGACCTAATTTTTCATCTGAGATAACTCATGTTCGAACTCATCCGAGCTATTAACTAGATAAACATCCTGACAAAGTTTCATGGTGATTGAGGCAAAAATGTTACCGCTAGTCTGTTAACGAACAAGTGTGGACGGACGACGGAAGACAGACGACGGACGACGGACATTCAACGATCCTAAAAGCTCACCTTGAGCTAGCTCAGGTGAGCTAAAAAACAAAGTTTAAGGATTAGATAATTCTCGAAATATGTATTCTAGATTTATAATTTTTGATATATTATTATTACAGTGGGAGTTTGAAGTAATCCTATAAGGAATGAAGAAGTTGGAGTAAAAATACCAATTTCTCGAAAAAAAAATTAAGTTCAAGGGACATAATTCAGGAAATAGTCTTGCTAGAGTATGAACCTGATCACATATGTTGAGTGATAATAAGAAATATATATATGAATTTGAAGTAGACTATACATTAGAATAAAGAATTTTAAAAAATCATTTTAATGAAAATTCTAAGTTCAAGGGAGCTTATTCTGATAACTTTCGTGCTAGAAATGTAAACCTTGTCACATATGATGTGGTTGATGACCAGAAACTGATATTTAAAATTTGAAGTAAATACCTTAAGAAATATAGAACTTATAGTGAAAAAGCCTAAAAACTAGAATCAGAAATCTTGAAATTCACTCCATTTGTTGCCATAGCCAGAATTTTTAACATACGAAGAAAAGAAAAAGAGCTCCAGACTGCCATGTACCCATATTTCAAGTTTCATAAAAAACATTTTCCGTTCTTTTTGCATTATTACTGGATCCAGTTTATGTGTTAAATTTGTTATATATTCAGTCTATTTATTGCAATAGCAACCAGAATTTTCAACATTGGAAGAAAAGAAAAAGACGTGCATAATTTCCATACTGCAATTGATTCATATATCGGGGAAGGGGACTTGAAGTACGGGGAACGGGAGGGGCAAAATTTAAAACAAATAGAACTAGGGGCAAATAGGAAGCTACATACCGTAGACGTGAAAACAATAAAGGATACAAAAAAAACCAACAAGAAAATCACCTATAAGGGCCCGACGAAGCAATGCAGAAGACGAACATTAAGACAAGTCAGTTCCAAAAGGCTTTAAGAACTGTTCCTCATCTCCCACTTGGTCCGTCATTTGTAATCAAAAAGGGAAAGCGTAACGTTCAACTGTAAAAGGGTTGAACAATTAGCATTCGGTATGTGTTAAATATTAGGGTCATAACCACTTTTTATAAATATTTTCATAATTTTAGTAAAGACAACAGAAAAATTACCAAATGACAAAATGACTCAAGATCTTACTAAGTTTGTAAACAAAATCTCCAAAAAATCAGACTGGCTAATCCCTTGTCGCAGAACTGTTTTTAGATCACTTTTGAATTTAAAATTGCATGTATATCAAAGTTACGATTGTAAAATTTTGTTAAATATTTACGTTATTTAAAGTAGTGGAAGCCTTGTTTGAGCAGCTTGATAGAAGTGAAAATATTTCGCTCGTTAAAATCATTTACATTGCTACAAGCCCTAGTGAATCTAATTAACTGAGATATATAAACCTTATAAGATGTTGCATGCGGTACGTCTCCCTCTATATGTGGTTGATTTACTATACCAAAATCAAAGTCACCTCTTTTATCATAGATTTTCGTGTGAATAGAATTGTTTTAAAAGTAATATGAAGATCCAAAATGATGTACTAAAATTTCAAGAATTCGTTTTATTAAGCTGTAGCGCTTAAGGATAAACATGAAACACCATTTCATCAAAATTAGAATTATCTAAATTAACAAGAGGGCAATGATGGCCCTGAAATCGCTCACATGTATATAGGCCCCAGGGGCGGGGCCAATTTTAACCCAGGGGTTTTTATTTGAACAAACTTGGTAGACACCCATTTTAAGATGTTTCATGATAAATATCTAAGCTCTAGCTGTAAAAAGATTTTTTTTTAAGGATTTTACTAGACATATAAAGGGAAAAACAATGACCCCCCACCTTCCTCTGGGCGGAGCCAATTTTTTCCCCGGGGCTTTTATTTAAACAAACTTGGTAGTCACTCAATAGAAGATCAAGCTTAGTATCTAAACTCAAGCTCTTTGGTTTTTTTTAAAGAAGATCTTTAAGTTTCTACTTTATTCATATAAGGAAAATCAATGACCCCGTAGCCAGTTTTAACCCCAGGTCCCTTATTTGAACAAAAATGGTAGACACCCATTAGAAGATTTATCATGCTAAATATCTTAGCTCTAACTCTTAGGGTGTTTTTAAAAGAAGATTTCTTAAGTTTTAACTATATACATAAAGGGAAAATATGACCCCTGTATCGGGGCCAATTTTGACCCAAGGGCTTTTATTTTAACACACTTGGTAGACACCCTCTAGAAGATGTTTTATGCTTAATATCTAAACTCTACCTGTTTGGGCTTTTAAAAAGAAGATTTTTAAGTTTTTACTATATACAAATAAGGAAAATCAATGAGCCCCGGGGCGGGACCAATTTTGACCCCAGGGCATTTATTTGAACAAACTTGGTAGACATTGACTAGATGATGTTTCATACCAAATATTTTAGCTCTAGTTCTTTCGGTTTTCTAAAGAAAATATTTTAAGTGTTGTTTTTTTCAGTTGCCATGGCAACCAGAGTTCTGCTTGGAAACAATTTTTAAAGTTGACTACCAATGAAACATTCCTGTGTGGGAAGTTTGGATAAAATTTGCTTTGCCGTTAATGAGGAAATGTCATTTAAAATAAAAGTAATTTTACAGACGGACGGACGCCGGACGAAAAGCGATCACAAAAGCTCACCATATAACTTTGTGACAGGTTAGCTAAAAATGTCATCAAAACACAACAATAAACGTGTGAAAAACTCTATTTCCCATACCGTTTTAGCGTATGCAAATGAAGTTAAGTATACGCGTGACGTGTATTATCCAATATCGGATAAACAATGCAACGCTCCGCCCATACTGAGATGGTGTATTCGCTTCGCTTGTTGACATTTAGACTGCATTGAATTGACCTTGAACTTGATCAGCCATTAAATTAATCGTAACAAATAGATGTAGTTTGTTTATTTCAAATGAAAAAATGCACAACAGAAAACATCTTCACTAATGGGGTTTTCGTGTTTGGAGACAAGAAAAAACAACGGAGAAGTTAAGAAATTCTTTGAAAAAATGTCAAACATGTACTTAATGGATCAAAAAACTGTTTGTCAATAAATATCAGAACGTTATTTTACATTTGCATCCGTTTAGATTTTCGGAAACGTATTTATTATTCAACATTTATATAATAAAATGAAGTTGAAAAACAATCCCATCGAATAAAAAAGATGTCATTTATAAATTTTGACTTTTATATCATGCTGACTGTCTTAAGAGACCGTTTCATTAAGCGACCGTTTTTGGTGTTTCCCTTGCCCGGTCGCTTAATACACGTTTGACTGTATCTGGAAGTGTTATTAAATGCTTATGTTGTATCTTGTTGTGCATTTTCAGAAGACTGGACATAAAGTCTCTTTCATAGCTGTACAAAATCAAATCGGTGACCAGGGGTGCACAATTAGTTCCCATAGAAATTCCTATGATTTGTTTAAAAAGGGTATATCCAAACCTAAAAATTTCTTGTCTAAAAGAAAAGAGAGGTGCTCTACAAACAAGTCCACAAAGTATAATGTTTTACAATACAGTTTGTAAAGAAGGCTTTTTGAGAGTTACATGCAAGAAATGTTACTCTTTCCCGTGTAAAAGTTTTGTGAATCATGGAAATAACTTAATCATTCATTGAATTATGTGGCAGTGTAGTATAAAGGGAAGAAAAATCGTATGTACTGACAGTTGAAGCTTGATAGTGCTTAATTTTCAATTTATCAGAAATTTCACCAGAATTCTTAATAGACCAAATAGATGTTAGCCGGTGTTTTCGTACACTTTATCAGAATATATAACTAGAAGGGTTTATGTCATAAACATATATGTCTCCCAAACCTATTTTTGGTCAATCCTGTGAATTTTGCTTGAAATCCCACCAGCAGCTAAGACTGTTTTAGCTGGACAGGATATTTCTATTTTAGCTCTGACAGCTATTTTTTGCAGCGAAGCAGAACATGTCGGCGATATGCACAACTAGGGATGGCAATATAATCACTCATGTGAAATTTCATTTAAATCCCACTTGCAGTTTGACCCCTGAAAACAGGAAAAGATTTTTCTATCTTTCGTTTTTGTGGCCATTTGGTGCACCAAAAATGAACATGCTGGTGATATGCACAACTAAGGATAATTCTGATCATTTCTGTGAAGTTTTATTGAAATTCAGCATGCAGCTTAACCAGTTGAAGCCGGACAAGATGTTTCTATATGTGGCTCTTTTTCTGGCGGCCATTTTGTTTAGCGGAAAATAAACATGCTGACAACTAGGGATAGCACTGATCCCTCCTGTGCAGTTTGGTTGTGATCCCATCAGCAATTTGACATGTAAAAGCCGGACCAGATATTATTTTTTAGCTCTTGCTGCCATTTTGTGCAGCAAAGCAAACCGCCGGTTATGTGCACAACTAGGGATGGTACTCAACACTCCTTAAAGTTTGGGTTGAAATCCCAACATAGTGTACCTGTAAGGTTCGGAAAAAAGGTGTGCGACGGTCGGACAGGATCTAGTCAACAGTCCAAAATCGGTGGGGCAAAAAACAGTGTCTCCCAAATATTTTGGGTGACATTATAATATGTTTTTTAATGGCAGTCAATAAAATAGAAATTTTACTTCTTTGCTAGATGTAGAATTAGCAATGACTCTAGCCTTGTAAGATTAAAGAAAGTTTTAGCTCTTTTTCATCGATTTGGACTTCAAGACTAGAAATATTAGTGACATGATTGTTAACAATGTCTTTTTCAGAAGTGCTAGTTTTAGAATGCGCATAAGTATCAATAAGTTCTTTATGCAAAAATTTAATGTAATGATTAAGCGCCTTGTCTGCTGGTACCAAAACAAATTTTGAGTGAATAGCTAGAATATCAAATTTTAAAGGTCTTAAAGTAAATAATATGATAAACAAGATCAACAAGGAAAGGCGGCATTTCAACGAACGCAGCCCCTTAAAGTATCAGTGCCACATTGAACACAGAACCTGCAATTTGGTAAGATTAAAGAAAATTTGGGTATGAAAATTATAATGATAAGTTGAAATAAATATAAACCATTAGACTATTTAGGTGGAAGAAGATGTTCATTTCCACGATTAAATTAATACAGTAAACTCCGCTTAAAACGAACTCATTGGGACATTCAAAATATGTTCCTTATATCCGGAGTTCCTATAAGAATATAGCGAATAAGTTCCTTGTATAAGGAGTTTTTTGATAGCAAACAGATTTACATACAACGAACTGATTGTTTACCATCGTCCTAAGGCGATGCCACAAGCAAAATATCTAAGCATTGGGCACTGGTCTTTCAGAGAAGACGTTTATAACGTCACTTATAACTAATAAAAAGATCTATGAATAAACTAAGTGCATCATCACAACGCAATACGCAAATAAAGACACTTGTTACACATTATATAGACAATGAAGATCGTACAATTTATGTGTGCCCAAAAAAATGACGACAAATTTCAAGCACGAACAACGTAATGTATTTTAACTTCATTGCCACGCTAATTTGTCGCCAACTGAGACTGAAATGTTTATTTTAAAAACTAAATCGACCAAATATTGTTAAAGGCAACTTGTGTTTAAATGTCAGAACAGATTAAGAAGCGGGGGTGAAATTGTATCGTAAAAGAAACGCTCCATACGACCGAAAGTAGCATCGCCGAAATTAATCGTAATTGCTTGGATCAACAATCTTTAAAAAAAAACAAGACAATCTCACTCGCTTGAGGAAGAACCAGCGGACAATCTTTGTTTATCAAGGATATGTAGTATGGAAATTCATCTAGGAAATGTAATAAAGCATAAATGTTAGTATAACGCCAGACAGGATCACAGCCGTTTAAAACGAAGAAATGGAAAAAGTGTGTAATTGCGTCGTGATTAATAAGGCACACAAGGGCGATTTTTGTATATCCAACATATTACCTACGGATGGATCACAGTTCATCATATATGAAAACCAGAATTAAATGTACAACAACCGTGGAATCTAAGGCAAAGAAATTAAATGGCAAAGAAGTTGACATTTTTCGCGATCCAATCAAGTAGAGAAAAACACAGAGAAAAGTTCGTTGATTAAGACGTAAGTACGAACCCATGATTGAATTGTATTGTATGGTTATGCGTTTAGAATGGCACAACTAGCCTATCGTCTGCACAGACACAGTCACAGTTATCACCGTGTATCTCTATATGCGCCTCTAGTGTCTCAGAAGAATGAGTATCTTACAATCCATTACCGTCTCGTGCTGATTTTGTCAACGAAAGTATTAACCAATAAGACAAAAGTTACCAAAGAATGAACTGTTATGAAACCTAACTGATTAAATAACAACTATATTACAGTTCATATATATACTTCGTGAAGAGTGTCACACAATATGCCACATCCGTATTATTGTAGAATAAAAATTGAACAAAGATTATTTAAAACCTTTCACGAGACATCCCTCTACCTCTGCAGATATACTATACAATAAAGTAAATAAAAAGATCAATAACAAAGAATAATATGACAATATATATTAAACGCAAACCATACACAATTACAAGCCAACACACATCAAAAGACACATCGAGAAAAAGTTTCCAGCAACACATTCTCAAAACAAAAAGACACGAGAGCAAATACTTAAAAGAGCAAAGCATCACGCCCGACACGGAGCACTTACCCAATCACCATAGAGAATAATCAAGAAAATAAACACAAGCAAAAAGCACAATCTGGAAATATAAACAGTACGATAATACCCATGAAAGTGAGCGTTAACGAAAAGTCTAGATACGGCGAGTGAGGCGAATGCTCCAAGATCATCCCTCACCCCACTTATAGCCGCATCCAACCTAATGAGAGTCAAACAAGAATGATCCTAAGCCACATTTATCGAGGTGCGCAACTGGTTCAAAAAGTGTGTATATCATCAAGCGAAAGTGTGTTGTCAAAAATTTCTCTACATTATATTGGCAAATGTTAACCTAGGTCAGTGCATACGCCGCCACACCCATTAATCTACAAAACTTTGACTACTAAAGATCATCATAAAACAGACCCATCCCTGAAACCACGCATAACATACACAGAGATAAACCCTCAAATAATCTAAACACCAACTTCTAGTAATCGATTAACAAGTCTTTTTCGTATTTCAGCTCTAACACTCATCAGGACCAGCTTAACCCCTTGTTTTCTGTCTACACGAAATGTAGCTTCTATTCTCAAACTCGACACCATAACTCAGAATCATCTATGAAACAAACTATATCCTGAAACAAATACTAGAAATATAAAATTTCAAACACTATGCGTCCAGTTTAAGAAAGTGTATTATAAAAACAGAGATTATTCTCCTCAATTTTGAGCTCCTGTTACCTAGTTTAAGATCCACGACACCCAGACATCTCCACTCAGAACTCTATTCTGAATTTTATTTATTGAGACAAACATTTACTGCCAAAAATTTATGATTCAATCAAAAAATGGATTACCTAGCACTGTATTCAACCAACAGACTTGCTGACGGACACGAACCGAAAGCACTCGCACGAGACGGACGCCGTACATTAAGCCCCATCACTAATACCTCACGAGCACACTTCAAATAGTCATGTGCAACTTAATTAAAACAAACAGACTGGCGCATATAGCGGATAAATAGTAATCTACATAATACTAATTCAGTGACACCTGAGAAAACACCAAGAGACCCGACAGAGGACACGAAAATCACCAAACATCGAATATACATGAAGCCAACATAAAAACCTACAATCCGACATAATTACAATCCCCCTACTGGCTAATAATCTTGCCCTAGAGCCATCCGTTGTTTTGCTCGCCAGACATATAATAGTATCTATTATATTTAAACTCTATTTGTTTAGAATGCTTTACGATCACTATATAGTTTAATATACAAATCACCCAAGTACTGAGCGCCAGATCCGGGATCAATTATTAGACGAGAAGAGCATGATCTCCTCCATATAAAAGATGTATACCGATCTCACATTCAAACGCCCGTTGACACCATTATATATCGTATATATGAGTAAAATGACAAGTACTTTAATAATTTACTATGATGAAACCAGTGAAGCATTAATGACCCCTGAGTAGTGTCATCGTGAATTTTAGACAACGAGAGGTAGTGATTATCATTTATTCTTAGTCATAGCTACAGGTAGATCACTGGCTCATGAAACCAAATATAAATATCTAAGATTCTATGGTGTCAATGTAGATAGCAGAGATATTTAAAAATTCCATATTTTGAGTATCTGCACTCGCACGTCTATAGACACATGTCTTGACCAAAAAACCAATTTCAATCCTGCGAACATTGCACTGTCTTGTAATCTGTAACACCGTATTTCTATAAACATTATTAAAGGTCGTATTACACCCACCGCATAACAATTAAATAAATCGTCCTACAAATATGACAAACATCTCAGCTGCTAGAGCAAATGACAAATAAATCCTCACAAAAGACCAAGATAAAGAAAATCGAGCCGTGAGAAACGCGATTAATTAATGTATACGTATTCCAAAACCTTATAAAATAAAATGTAAGATATTAGTAATAAAAATATTTAATCAAATATATTATAATAAATTTAAAAGAAATATAAAAAAGTATGTCACTATCTTAGTGCCTACAAGTATTAACAACATTATTCCACAATGTCAGAATCAGGTTATACAGCCCATATCACGGATCTTTAAAACAACTGCGTAAATAGAAGATCTCTAATTAAAATAGTAAGTCATAGACATTTTTCAATGGAATCTGTCTAAAGTCGAAGAAGACTACTCCATTAGCTAGATGCAATCTCATTACACAGCGAGTTGGACCAAGCGGAGTCTCTAGCACTCAAAACTCTCTGTCTTTTTAAACCCATGTTCCCATTTTACTCTACAGTACAGCCAGAAACAAAAACCTCATATATCAACAAAGATCTAATTATGGTCGTTTTCTATGACAGGATTTGAATGTATAGCGACAAAACGCGAAGCTAGACCATAAAAAACACCATAACATATTTAACCCACCATAATAACATAGTATTTAAAAAAAATTCTAGCCTCAAATTGTACGCAATGCAAACAAGTTCAACATAGAGTCATTGAAACTATCATATTTTTCCGCGTTGCAAACAGTTTTCTAATCCACAATAAATTCTCGATACGCTGTAAAGTATCTTTAAGCACAGCTTCTGAATAGCCAAACAAATATATAGTTCCATTTGCAATGAATCCACAAATTGAGATAACTAAGCGTAACAATACTTAGAAATAAATAGATATCACTATTGCTCATTTTTTCTGAGCAGCAGCACTGCTTTGAAAGCTCAAATGACGCCACGCAGAATACTCATATACCGGAAGGCCTACGTAAAGCATGAGTGGAATAACTGATTATATAAATTGATACCAAGGCCATTTTTTGATCACTCAAAAACCCGGGCAATAATGACCCACAAACAATGTGCCCATATATATATTACAATAAATGCACGAAGAAATAAATATTTATCTCCATTCTAACACGTCAAGAAAAAATATTATTATTATTATCAAGTTGGACTTTATGTTTGGTGGTTAAATTTGTTTTCGCCTCTGCGTTTCCAATAGAAACGTTCTTTAAAGGCTGTTCCAGTGGGTTGAAAAGAAAAACTGTCGTTAAATCTAACGTTGAGTATAACGAATTTTGAAAACGTTGATAAAACTTTGTTTATTTTACATTTTGTATTTCACTCTATAATTTTTCAAGCGAAATGCAAATTATTAAAAGTGAAATAAATGTAAAACTTAACTCGTTTGCGACATTAAAATAGCGTACTTGATTTGATTGTTTTGCGCGTGCTATTTGGCGCTACATTGTGACGTCACATAAACAACACTTTAAACGTCTGTACAGCGTTAACGACTGAATTAAAGATATTGGTGCTCGGATTCATTTTCTTAATTAGACCATATTCTTTTATTCTAGATAGTTTTTACAACAAAATTCGACAAAAAAATAGTTTTTTATTTATCAGATTTTTCAAACAAAATGGCGCTCTCAATGTGAAAATACACAGGGAGATAATTCTTTAATTGAGCATTTACCAAGTTGGGTTTTACTACCAAACATTAATAATATCTGTCATATGTTGCGGTTCAGACCGGAATATCCGTCCCGAGGGGATCCGCCCATTGGGCGGTAACGAGGCTTGACGAGTTACCGCTCATGGGCGGGTTCCCGAGGGACAGATATTCCGATCTGAACCGCAAACATATGTAAAAAAAATTTCTGCCATATTATTTCATATTTAAAATGGTTAAGGGCTTGTAGCAACGTAAAGGATTTTAACAAGCGAAATATTTTCATTACCGGTAAGCTACTCAAACAGGGCTACCGCTATTATAAATTGCGTAAATATTTTACAAAATTTTACAATCGTAACTTTGATTTAATTTCAAAATTCAGTAGTGATCTAAAAACACTTCTGCGACAAGGGACTGGCCTGATTTTTACGGGGATGTTGTTTACAAACTTCGTAAGATCTTTGGTCATTGTAATATTTCTGTTGTGTTTGCTAAAATTATTAAAAGTTTTATCAAAAGGGGTTATGACCCTACTATTTTAAGACATACCACATGCTTAGTGTTCAACCCATTTACAGTTGGACGCTACGCTTTCCTCTTTTGATTACATCTGACGGACCAAGTGGGGGACTCTATGATGGACAGTTCTAAAAGCCCTTTGGGACTGAATTGCCATAATGTTTGTCTTCTGTCTTGCTTCGTCGGGCCCTTGTAGGTGATTTTCTTTTTGCTCTGTCTTCCTTTAAGACATCGAGTAATTTTGTTATGGTCATTGGGTTTACTTTTATATGTTTCTACATGATTATTTTAGTGGTTTACTTATTTAACCTTTTGTAACCATAACAACTGTTAGAATTTTACTTGGCGGGGATTCATTTTTATTAACACTGTCTTGTTTATAGGACTATGGTGGGGCTAAGAGCGAGGTTTGGTGCACAATTAACCGGTTTAAACTCCCCAGCAATATTTATGCTGCTGACCGTTCCAAGACGGCGCCCCTCTGTGTTCCTCAGATGTATGTCTATGTTGTTTCATACTGTTTTGATGACATTTGTGTCCCTTGTTGTCTTCGTCTACAGTAATTATCTTTCCCTTAGTCCCTAGTTTTTATTTACTTCATTTATCCCCTCCCTTCCTCGGGCCTATTTTTCAACCATCTATTTGTTTTCTTTAAGTTCCTTATCAGTAACTAATTATTCATGATTTTAGTCGTTAGCATGCCTATGCCCATGTGCCCTGTCCTGTTTTTGTTTGGGGTCCTCCTGGGCTCCGTGGCACTGGCTCTTGTTGCTGGGTCGGGTGGGGGTTGTGTTCATTGAACCGGCCCTTTCTTTGTTGATCTTGTTTGTCATATTTTACACCAATACGATATATGTTCATGGAAATTAATGTCATTTCATCCAAAACTATTTTCTTACAATAGCCTATAAACTTACAACTTAAATAATAACGGCAAAATGACGTCATCCTTAGCACATATTTTAACGCGGTTCATTCATAAAGTGCGCTAAAATGACGTTGTTGTTTGGCACGTGACTCATCTGGCACTCCCATGCCAGATGAAATTTCCGGCATGGGTTAAATTCACGGAAACACTAGTCTGCTATGCAAGAAAATGAGTTAATATGTCTTAATGGTGTTCATTTTGAGTTTATTGGCATTCATCAAGTTATTAATGATTAAAGCACTGTCTGCAAGTTGCTTTATAGCGTTAAGTTCATTGGTCACTGAAGTTGGTCGAAAGCGTTGACTAGCAATGTGGTCATCAGCAAAGCCGTACACAGATATAGTTAGTGGTATCACATCAAATAGGGTTCCCGCATATGTGAGATAGAGCCAAGTACCAAGACATCTCTCCTGATGTTTCACTGCATAACAGCAATCGTGGAGTCGATTCAGTAGAATTAACACTGACGCGACATCTACACAGGGACGAGTCCATCCATGCTTACACGGTACCATCAACACGTCAAGTAGAATGTTGTGGTACACGGTGTCGAAGGCTGCACTTAGATCTATTGCAATTATAGCTGTCACTTCTTGCTTCTCCATACCATCTAGAAGATCATTGACAAGTCTGAGTAAAGCAGTCTTGCATGAATGATGAAGTCTGTATGCTGATTGATTTTTGGGTAACAAATTATTGGTATCGACATGGTTATTAAGTTTGAAGAGCGCATCATTTTTATCAATTTTGAAAGAAACGATAAGTTACTGACAGGCCTGTAGTTTGACAATTATAATTCTAAACCAAACCACCTGTTTCCAGTGTGTTGGAAATACGCCTTAAGACAAAGATAGAATGACCAGTTTGGTAATGTTTGGAAGAAGCTCATCAAGATGTGACTTTAATTGATTAATACTTCCGAGGGATCACTTTGTTTCCAGATTTTAATATATGTATGGGATATAAGTCTAGCTCACACGATTTGGTATTTAGTTCACTAATAAGGCGCTTCACCTGTGTTTCTGTAAGATCCTCGAAATATTCGAAAGGTTGAACTTGTTTGACATTTGGAATTAAGCTTGGAAAATCCTGAAGTGATTTACGAATTTTAGGTATTTTGTTCATTAAAAAGTCTGCAATCTTCTCAGCTAGCTCACCGTCATTTGAAAACTGTGGCATAGGATTTTCAGCTTCAATACCAGTTAATTCGAAATTATACCATAGAGTTATTTGAATCACCTTTGGCATTTAGAATTTTCTCACTTATAACTAGTTTTTTCTCAGAATCAATTTCTTTACAGCATCTATTTCGTACTTCTTTAAATTTTTTGAACTGTTCTGGCTCTTTGTACTTTCTCCAATTTTTCTCTTTTTTCCGGACAATACGCTTAAATTCCAATATTGCCTCATTGAACCAAGGTTTTTCAGCTCTGCATATCCCAGTTTGTTCCTTTGTTGGAGCATGTTTGTCGATAACAGATTAGATTTCGGATTCAAACAAGTTTACAAAAGTATTGACATCTTCACTATCAACTGAAATCTTCGTCAAATCATCGGAGAATTCAGAATGGGATATGCTTTTCAAGTTTCTAAATTGTTCAATTTTACTGGTAATGTTTTCGTTCTTCGCATTAATGACTACTTGGACAGCACAGTGATCGGAGAGAAAAGGTCCTTGTTCACATTTAAGTACACATAAACCATTAATCGATTCAGTGATTAACAAGTCTAAACAGTTTCAGAGAAAAGGTCCTTGTTCACATTTAAGTACACATAAACCATTAATCGATTCAGTGATTACCAAGACTGAACAGTTTCTAGCAGTGTGTGTACTTAAGTTGACATGTTGCTCTAAACCCATAGCATGAAGGCAATTTTGTAAGTTTGTAGATGCACCACTACCATTGTCAAGGTGAAGGTTGAAGTCTCCAATAACCAACAAGTTATAGTATGTAGGTAAGATATCTTCTATGAAATTTGAAAAGTCAGTTACAAATTGCTCACATGTGGCTAGGGTTGGGGTCTGTATAAACCCACTACGTGTACTGTTATACTTTTGAAAATGAGTTTCCAAATGCCAAACTCAAAACTTTGTTTGGTCCCATGTTCCATCTTTCTCATTTTAATTTTGATTTAACAAGTCAAAGCAATACCGCCACCAATTTTGTTCTTGCGGTTTGCAACATTGATTTTGTAACTATGTTGATTGAGATCAGACGTTTTTATAATGATGTTGTTTTTCGTCAGAATAAGATGTTTTGGTCAACAAAGCAAAGTCAATTCTTTGTTACCTCAAATACTGGCAAATAACATTATCTTTGTTAACAGCGGATCTACAGTTAAGTGTAAAACATGACACTTTTTCACCAATTTGAACACGCGTGCTTTGTATTGAGGGGTGTTTCAAATTAGGTAGGTTTGCACAAGAAGGCTAAGTCAGGATTTTAGCTTTACCAAGACGTTTGCTCTTTTTGTGTGTTTTGGGTGAGAAATGTTCAGCTTACGAGTATGTATAACGCCTGGTACACAATGGTCTAATTTATTAAGTTGCCTATCACTCGAAACCGTTAATGATTATATTATTATTGTAGACGAAACATAAGTATTATTCTTGTTATATTTGTTCAAAATCCTTCAAGTGGTTATAAAGATGTTTTATTATTATCATTTCATCTTATTAAGCGAGAATTAAATACACTGTGATAAGATTGTGTAAAATGAGTGATTCCAGAGGTTTCTCACTTCACCTCGGAGTGTGAACGTGGTTGAGGAGGCACAGGGAATTTGAAGAACTTGGGATGGCGAAAAATAACAAAGTCCAGAATTTGAACAGCAGATCAACTTCCAGTGTCATGACAAATGCCAAGAGGAGTGGCCCTACGATGTAAGCAGAGCTTCAAAATTAACTCTGTAGGGGCATGACTGGTGACATGTCTGGGTCCCTACTTGACGACAAAAGGTGCTTTTTGTGCCTTACCTTGCAGATGGACCCTCATTAAACATAGACTACATACATACATACATGCATGCATGCACGCACGCACGCACACACATACACACACATACATGTACACACACCAACGCACGCACACACACACGCACGCACACACACACACTTAAGTAAAGGATCCACAAGCAAATTCTACATGCCAAATATCAAAACTCTGGACATTTTATACAACTCAAAAAATCACCTTTTGACATTGCATATTTCAGTCCTATTATCATCATATTAAATCATGTTTCTGCTAACGATACACCTGTACCGGGATCTCAAAATCGTTTACTAAAGTTATCGATTTGTCATGTCAACCCTGCACGATAGGCCCGTGGAAAAGCATACCCATGGAAATTTAGTGTTTTATGGCCATGTGCTTTTACTTAAACGTGAACAGCAGCAAGACTTATCTAATGTTAATGCTAAACTGTGTTCGAAATTAACAAATTATGGCAAATCGACAGTGAAGATGAGATGAAACAGGTGTATTGGAAAGTTGGAGACTGGGAGTTCACAAAAGCACTTTGCCCATGTCCTTGGGGTATCCCAGATTATCCTATTCTAAATGATTGGAAATGTCTTGCAGGGCCACGCCGGAGGTCAGGACCGATTTATTGTCCTTCAGGCCAGGCGCCAAAGGTTCTCGAAAGTTACGACCTTACGTAACGACATCTAAAATGCAACTGGTGTGCGTGTAAGCACACAAACTGTTTGAAACAGGTTGCATGATGCTGGGTTGAGTTCACGGATGCCAGCAATTCGCATTTCTTTGACACAACACCAACTGCAAGAGCGTTTGCAATGGTCGCAGACTCATGTCAAATGGACAGTTAATGATTGGATCCCGGTCCTCATCACCGATGAGTCAAGGTTTTGTGTAGACGGGCTAGGATTTGGAGAAGTCCAAATGAACGCTGAACTCCAGCATGCGTTGCCAAACACGCCCGTTTTATGTTTTTCTTTTGTTTTTTTTTTTTTGGGGGGGGGGGGTCAGTCATGGTGTGGACAGCAATAAGCGCTCAGGGGAAAACGGACCTACACGTAATTTCACTGACGGCAGTAAGGTACGGCAATGAAATCTTAGACGTCCATGTACGCACGTACGCTTACGCCCTGATTTCATTCGAATGAATGACAACGCCCGTGCACAGAGAGCCCACATCACAAACCGATATCTTGAGGAGGCAACTATAGTCCACATGGATTTTTTAGCGTTGTCTCCGGATTTAAATCCAATTGAGCATGCATGGGATATGCTGCAGAAAGACATTTTTTCGCGCCACGTCCAGCCAACAACAGTTCAGGAGCTAAGACATGCAATCATAGAGGAATGGGCCCAGATTCCCCATCACAAGATCCGCAGAATCAGCGGCAGCAAACAGCGGCGCTGTCAGACCGAACTTAATGGCCGCATACACCATACTCAATATTAAACACCCTACGTCAACCATTTCCTGATTTGCAAGATTTTTTAATCCACTATGTGATCTCCAAAATGTTGATTGTCCAGCACACTCTTTTTGACACAGACACACGTCAAGGAACACTTCCATTGTCATTGTTTTCAGAAACAAGAGCTGTCACAGGAGACAGCGAAGCTCGACTTATAAAATACTGGACGCAGTAATGAAGACAAAACCATGGAAGAAAAATTATGTATAATTTTGTTTTAAGTTATAGTAAAACAATAACCTTGTTAACATAAATTCCATGATCAAGGGATTAATTCTTGAATAGTCACGCTAGGGTTATGAACCTTGTCACACAACATGTGTGTAATGATAAGCAATATATATTTGAAGTTCGAAGTAGAAAACTTCAAAAGGAAAGAAGTTAAAATAGTTCTTAAAGAAAATCCTAAAAAAGAGAAATACAGAATCCCTAAAGAAAGCCCAACACGACAAAATAAATCTGTAAATATTGCTTCAAGAGCTATGAACCTTTTCACATTAAAGGTAATTGATGATAAAGAATAAGTATTTGAAGTTTGAGGTAGATACTTTTAAAACTAAAAAGGTTATAGCAAAAAATAACATTTTTTTCAAATAAAACAATATAAGTTGATGGGGAGATAATTCTTGTAAAATTGGTGCTAAAGTTATGAACATTATCACATAACATGTGGTTAATGAAAAGGTACATATATTTGAAGTATAAATAAGTAACTAAAAATAATATTCTTTAATGAAAATTCTAAGTTAAAGGGGAGATAAATCTGAAAATATTTGTGCTAGAGTTGTGAACCATAACACATATGATGTGGTTGATGATAAGGCGTGGGTTTGATCCCCGGGAGATGCTTTGGTAGTTTAGCGCGGAGGAAGGTAGTCAAGTACTGGTGTTACTCTCCAGGAACGATTGTTAGAAAACTACCCGCCTATATGACTGAAATACTGTTGGGAAAATGCGTAAAATGATACAAGCAAACAAACAAAAAATAATAAGGAATATATATTTGAAGTTTGAAGTTGAGAACTTAAGAAATGATAAAGATATAGTGAACAATATTTTACTGTACCCATACTTTAATCTGAAATCTGGACGCCGACGCGGACGCCGGGTCGAGAAGGACAGCTCTCCCTATAGTTCATATAGTCGAGCTAAAAATCAATTCCTAACTTATTATATTTAATTCCATTTAATCAATTTTCACATTTATTACAAATACACAGAAGTAATTCACTGTAGAAAAAGTGATCCTTAGCAAATTTTGAGTAGTATAGTATTTATTTATTCTCCTATATAAGTCTATGTAAACTAAGTGACCCTGGAGTGGAGCCAATCTTTACCCCAGGGCTTTAGTTTAAACACAATTGGTAGAGGTTCATTAGAAAATGTTTCATACGAAATATCAAAATTAAAACATATATAATTATAAGAATATGTTTTTGCTCCCCAACTATATGGTGTGGGGGTTTAGATTGACCATCCATCAGTCCGTCCGTTCGTTCTCATTTTATGTCACAGGTAGATCAATAAGTATTTGACCTAGGGTCATGAAACTTTACAGGAATGTTGATCAACATGTGAAACTGTGCACCTGTGGTTTCGTTTGTAAATATTTTTCTGTTTTGTCAAAGTTATGGCCTTTACTTAGTGTAAATTTGCAATTTCCGATTTGTGTCATGCATACGAGGTATGAGCAAAAAGGTTCTCGGCCAGATATACTTCTAGCCACTACACTGACATTTACACACGATACGTCGATACCGAAATCTGATTGCAGTTTTACACAGATTAATAACATAAAACACACTTTGAGCAGTAGAGGGGTGTGTCATTAAGACAAAACGGAGAAAGTTGTAATCAGAGCCGTCATTAAGAAAGGGATGTCCCGCAAGGAAATCCATGAAGACTTCATAGACACACTTCGGAGAGTCCCCTTCATATAGCACTGTGTAAAATGAGCTGCTGAATTTAAAAGGGGCAGAGAAAGCATTGGAGATGATGAGCCAAAAGAGCCCACCAACGATGAAACTAATGAAGCTTCGCACGATCTGGTCATGTGCGACAGAAGGCACTACCTCGAAGCATTGCCATGGAAGGGGTTTAAGCTTTGGTTCAGTTTATGCAATTCGACGGATATCTATGGCATGTCAAAGGTTTTCGCTAGATGGGTCCCCAGACAGATGACTGACGACCAGAAACGGACCAGGCTTGACATTTCAAGATATCGTTTGTCTAGCTACGAGGATGAACATAGTCTTATCTACCGGATCGTAACTCAGGATGAAACATTGGTCCATCACTATGATCCAGAATCAAAAAAAAAAGAATTTGCAGTGGAAACACCCTGGCTCACTCCCCCCCCCCCCCCGAAGAAGTTCAAGAGGGTGCCATCAGCAGAGAAGATGATGGTTTCAATTTTTTTTGATAGTCAGGGGATAATCATGATTGACTATCTATAGCAAGGTCGTTCCATAGACGGTACGTACTATGCAGACAAATTAAGACGTCTGCAACAAGAAATGGAAAAGGAGGGGCAAACTGACTCATGCGCCAGCTCACACATCCCAAAGTGCGATGGCTGCTGCAACTGAAATTCTTCCCCATCCCACACATTCTCCGTACTTGGCCCCTTCTGACTTCTACCTGTTTTCGAAATTAAAATCAAAGCTTCGTGGTAGACGTTTTGGAAGAAATGAAGGTGTCATTGGGGATGTCAATGAGTTCTTTAGGACCAAAATAGAGAGTTCTATTTTGAAGCGTTAAACAAGTTGGAGCACAGGTGGGCAAAGTGCATTGATTTAGAGGGCGATTTTATTGAACAGTATGACCATTGGTTGGGTTCTCTGACTACCAGAAGTACATCGGGTCAAGAACCTTTAGATCAATCCTCGTTGCTTATAAAGTATGTTGGTCAGCATGTTTAGTTGTGCACCTGGGGTTTTGCATGTGGATTTATCAAGTATTTCTACAGTTATTGCCCTTGACGTTGAAAACCCGTTCTATTATGTTGTATTCCTTGAGTGCTTGGACCTAGACTTAACGAAATGACATGAATAATGATAAACATCACTGTGAAGCTATGCACCTGGGGTTTTGCATTTGTTTTGTTTTCAATTTTGTTAGAATTATTACCCTCGACTTAGTTTAAATCAAATTTTGCAATGTTTAACTTGTTCGTGCATAGCTCAAAAATTGTGTGACATGTAGACCTGAAAGTTTACAAAAATGTTGGTACTTATGCACCTTTGAGCTTCCTTCAGGATTTAAAAAGTATTTGTAAAGTTATTTTCCTTTACTTAATAAAAGATGTTTAGTTTTCAACTTGTGGCATATCTAGCCCAAACAATATTTGACCTAGAGTCATAAGATTGACAAAACATTGGAGTGTTGGGCATCCGTGTCCTATGAATACATTTCTAGTTTGTTTTACTATATACATATAAGAAAAATCAATGACCGCATGGGGTTGGGAAAATTTTTGGGGCATTTATTTTAACAAACTAGGTAGACAGACACTAGATGATGTTTTATGCTAAATATCTTAGCCCTAGCTCTTCGTTGTTTCTTTAAGAAGATTGTTTGTGTTTTTAATATAAACATATTTGGAAAAATAAATGATCCCCTAGAGCGAGCCAATTTTGAACCTAGGGCTAAAATTTGTACAATGAAGAGATTCATTTATGATGTTAAACACAAAATAAATATGTTCTAGGCATTGCACTTTCAGAGGAGAAGTTTTTAAGTTTTTACTATTTTACATAATGAAAATCAAGGAGCCCCCAGACGGCGCCAATTCCGACCCAGGGTTTTAGTTTGAACAATTTTGGTAGAGGTACACTACACAATGATTTATTTCAAATATCATATCTCTATCCTCTGTAAAGAGAATAAGATTTTTCAAGTTTATACTATAAACATATAAGGGAAATCAATGACCCCCTAGGGCGAAGCTAATTTTGATCTCAGGGCTATAATTTGAGTAATTAATAGTAATCAATTAGTTTCATGAGATAATGCGACACACAAAATATCGAAGCTCTATGCCTTGCACTTTCAGAGAAGAAGATTTTGAAATATGATATTTCATAAATCTATTTTTACCAAGATGTTGAATGGAGCAGAACTATTTCAACAAATGTAGTACAAATTTATGTTAGAAAAATCCCAGGAAAATTTCATCAAACTTTGGCCAGTTTGTTTTAAGAAGAAGTCATTTATATAAAAGGTTGACATCGGACGCACTGTAGGACGATGAAAGCCGCACAAATTGTGATCATAAAAAGTCACCTTGAGTACTTTAAGCTCAGGTGAGCTAAAAATGAAAATATTCTAAGATGTTACTATTTTGGAACAATTGAACAAACAAATAAATATTAACTCTCTTCTAAGTATTGAAATATTTTTCCTTCTCCGTTTAAATAAAAAAGAATTCAATGTTGTATTCTTATCGATCAAGTTCTGCATTTAAGTATTATTTAGTATTTTATCAGAGTATCAGAGATGTTGATAACATGGTATCTATTTATCTAACAGTATTTGTTCCATAATAATATACCAAGTCTGATATGATCAGAAACATGTATATTGATAAAGTGTAATGTGTTTTAAAGAACATATTTATCTTAGAATAAAATAATCTGAACAGATGCAGGACGACCAAATCTGTAAACACCATTTACCTGTTTGAGCGTGTCGGCAGCTTGCTGAGCCTCGGGTCTTCCTTTGAGTTGTTTTGGGTCTTCAAGTATTTCAACGACATCATCTATACATTCAAACATTTCCCCTTCTTCAATTTCCATGGTGGCTGAATGAAACAAAGCTTTTCTTCTCTGCAGTACCTGAAAATTTCGTCAAGAGACTTTTTGTACTGTCACAATATTAGACAAGCAAACAATAAAAAATAAACAAACTAACTTTTGATAACCCTAAATCCTAAAGCCATGAACCGGGTGATTATCCCCGATTAGGACACAGAAAAGTATACCTCGTGTAGAGTTATGTCCCAGACAAAGTTAAAAGTGCAAACATTTCATAATTAGGTAAGGCTGAGCTCTTTTCTTTGCATTGCATATCTACGCAATGAGATATATCTACAATCCACAATGTAAAATTCAAAAATGCAACAACTTCAAAAATTATGCAGGGCAGAGTTATGTTTCTTTCGCACTGCTCATATACCGCATGAAACCTACAAATTTACATGTTGATATAACTTATAGTTTCTCTCAGAATTATGTCCTGGACAAAGTTCAAAGTGAAAAAATGATAATAGGGCAATAACTCCAAAACCTAGGCAAGGCAGAGTTACGGATTTGTGCACTGCTTATCTACACTATGATACCTATCTACCTACAAAGTTTTTTGTTCATATAGTGTCTGAGTTATGTCCCGTGCAACGTTCGAAGTGTAAAATGGAACTAAGGGCAATAACTCCAAAATTAGGAAAGGCAAAGTTATGGTTCTTTTGCACTGCACATCTACCCAAAGAGATTCACTACCACCAAACTGTCTTGTTTATATCTCATATTCTTTCAGAGTTATGTCCTGGACAATGTTCAAAGTGTAACAAGGGCAACATTGTCGCAATATACGCCCGTCACAGAAGCTTTTGACAGAGATCCGGGCATTATAGATATGCATATAGGAGATATGCACTGGGCTATATCTGGCAATATATGGAAAATATTTGGATATATAATCATCTCTAGAAATTCTTTTATCTGAACTTTATATCTATGTGTGACTTTGACCTTAGCTGGAGGGATAAACTTTTTGCACGCGACACTCCGCCTCTCAATAGTAAATATTTGTGCTAAGGTGTATTGAATCCCTAAGTTTTGCTCCGGACAAGCGGTTTTCAATGACCTTTAAGTGTGACCTCGAACTTTGACCTAGAGACCTGGTTTATGCACGGGACACAGATTCTAATCGTAGTGAACATTTGTATGAAGTTTCTTTTGTAGGAGATATGCTCTGGACAAAATCTCTTTTCAAAAGAAGTTTTGCTCCGGACAACATTCTACTATGACCTCTTAGTGTGACCTTGACCTTTGACCTACAGGTCTGGTTTCACACCAGTAGTCATGATAATGACCATTTGTGTTTCAATCCTCAATAAATGATGACTTAATGGTCCCAATACACAATTTCATATTTCTATCTGAACTTGACATCTATGTGTGACCTTGAACTTGGCCGCAGGGACCTAAATAATGCACGCGACACTCCAACTCATAATAGTGAACATTTGTGCCAAGTTATATTGAAATCCCTCTATACATGTAGAAGTTCACAGTGGTGGGGGACTATAATACGGCCCGTTTTTTAAACGGGTGTAAAAAATTTAAACAAGAGCCACCGCCGGGCGGGTCAACGCTCAACTTTTTTTTCTAAAAGCAAACAAAGAAATGTTTGACAAATCTTAACGTTTCCTTTTTATAAATTTAATCAGTCTTTCTTGTCACATTAGTTTAAGTCAAAGTATGAAAAAAACTAGAAATGTGTCCATATGACACTGTTGCCCCCACACTCCGCCGATTAGTCAATCTTATGTCTCTAGGTCAAATATATTTTTCGGGTACATGTGCCCAAGTTGAAACTAAAACTCTTTTATTAAGTAAAGAGTAAATACTACAAATACTGAATAAATCTACAAGAAAACCCCAAGGTGCATAAGTACACATGCTGACCAACATTCTTGTAAACTTTCAGGCTTACGGGTCAAATACCTTTTGAGTTACGTGCAACACAAGTTGAATATTGTAAATTTTTACTAAGTCAAGGGCAATAACTCTAAAAATACTAAAAGTATTCACACAAATATACCCAGGTGCACAACTACACATGCTGAGCAACATTCTTGTAAAGTTTCATGACTCTAGGTCAAATACGTTTTAAGTTACGTGCGCCACAAGTTCACAAGTTTTTACTAATTCAAAGAAATTAACTCCAAAAGTACTAAATAATACCTACACAAAAATACCCAGGTGCACAACTACACGTGCTGATTGACATTTCTGTAAGGTTTCATGAATCTAGGTCAAATATTGTTTGAGTTACGTGCAACACAAGTTGGATATTGTAAATCTTTACTAAGTCAAGGGCAATAACTCTAAAAATACTAAAAATATCCACACGAAAATACCCAGGTGTACAACAACACATAGTGAGCAACATTCCTGTAAGGTTCATGACTCTAGGTCAAATACTTTTTAGTTACTAGCGACACAAGTTAAAATTGGATATTTTTACTAATTCAAGGGCAATAACTCTAAAATACTAAATATGTCCACACAAAAGTATCCATGTGCACAAGTTAACATGCTGATCAACATTCCTTTAAGGTTTTATGACTGTAGGTCAAATATGTTATGAGTTACATGCGACAAAAGTTGAAAAATGCAAATTTTTATTAAGTCAAGGGCAATAACTCTAAAAATACTAAACATATCCACACGAAAATACCCAGGTGCACAACTACACATGCTGAGCAACATTCTTGTAAGGTTCCAGGACTCTAAGTCAAATACTTTTCAGTTATGTGCGACACAAATTGAAAATTGCAAATTTTTTACTAAGTCAAGGACAATAACTCTAAAAATACATAAAATATCCAAAAGATAATACCCAGGTGCACAACTACATATGCTGATCAACATTCCTGTAAGGTTTAATGACTCTAGGTCAATAACTTTTTGAGCTACGTGCGACACAAAAAGAGAACGGACAGACGGACGGACTTTAAGGTCAAAATCACATAAGAGCCAAGGTCAATTTGAATTTGATAAACATGAAGGTCTTGTCCTTAAGAATGTTCTGTTATAAGATGAAGTCAATCCATTCAATAATAGCAAAACTACAGCCAGTTACAGCCAAAAAATGAAAATTTTAATAATTTGAACTTCAAAGTCAAGGTCATTAATGAGTAAAGGTCAAGGTCTGTCTAGTTATTTTAAAAGGCTATCTTTGAAGATTATTATGTTTTAGTTTGAAGACAATCCATTCAAAAATAACAAAGTTACAGCCAATAATAGCAAGAACAAGCACATTTTGGACTTTTCTTACCCTTAAGGTCAAGGTCATTTATGGATGAAGTCAAGGTTAGTGTAGTTTACTGAAAGGTCTTGTCCTGAGAGTTATTGTGGCCAAGTATGAAGACAATACACAAAGCAATACACAAAGAACTAAAACAATTATGATCCAGATACAAGTGGACTGCGGCGACAACGGCAATGCCGACAGGACTATAACAATACCTCTACTTGTTTGTACAAAAAAGTCGAGCTAAAAAAGGGCTATAATTGCAAAAGTAAGAAAGGCAGTGTAATGGTCATTTTGCAATGCACATTTATTCAATGAGATGTATCTACCTACCATGTTTCTTGTTTATACCTCTTATGGTTGCAGAGCTATGTCCCGGACAAAGCTCCAAGTGAAAAAAATAAATAAAGAGCAATGACTCCAAGATAAAGCAAGGCAGAGTTATGTTTTTTTTGCATTGTACCTTTTCCTAATGAGATCTATTTAACTATAAAGTTTCATGTTATTATCTCTCATAATATTTTAGTATGTCCCAGACAAAGTTCAAAATGTAAAAATGAATAAATAGCAATAACTCCAAAATTAGGCAAGGCAAAATAATGGTTGTTTTGCAATGCACATCTTCTAAATGAGATATATCTACCTTCTCTACCTACAAAATTTCTTGCTGATACCTCTTGTGATTTCAGAGTTATGGTCTGAACAAAGTTCAAAGTGTAAAAATGAATGAAGGGCAATAACTGCAAAATTAGGCCAGGCAGAGTTATGATTCTTCTGCACTGCACTTCTACCTAATGAGATTTATCTACCTACAAAGGGTCATGTTGATAGTTTTTTCCCGGATTAGAATATTACTAAGTTTTTACTATTTACATATAAGGAAAGTCAATGACCCCTGGGGTGGATCAATATTTACCATAGGATTTTTGTTTGAACAAACATGGTAGACATCCAATAGAAAATGTTTCATGCCAAATATCTAAAATGTAGCACTTTTGAATTTTCACAAAAATATTTTTTAGTTTTTTACTATATACATATAAGGAAAATCAATGTCCACCTGGGGCGGGGCAATTTTTGACCCTAGGGCTTTTATTTGAACAAACTTGGTAGATATCCACTAGAAAATGTTTAGGGCCAAACTGTCTAAGCTCTAGCTTTTTTGTTTTTTTTACAAAAAAATGTTTTTAATGTTTTTATCTTTTGGTTGTCATGGCAACCAGAATTTAGCATGAGATAGAATTCTTTGAACAAATTTTAAAAGGGCTTTATGCCATGAACATTTCTGCTTAGTTTTAATAATATCGATCTATTGGTTAAGGAGGAGTTGTTGTTTTTGTGAAAAAACGCACGACACACTGACACACGACTGACGACGCACGACGGACGCAGAGGGATTGCAAAAGCTCATACTTGAGCACTTTAAATTCTGAGAGTAGTCCATAAGATATCAAGTAGAGACTAGACATAATAAGCATAAGTAATTCAAATATGCAGGTCATACACCACTTGCAAACCTACATGTGAATTTTAACAAGAGGGCCTTGATGGCCCTTGTACTCATCTGACTTTCATGGCTCATAATGACAAGGATAAACTATGAATGAAAGCTAGATACGATACTTTAAACTAATATCACAAAGTTCATATCTGCATCTGAAATGGTGCAAATAGAAACAAGGTTTTTCAATTATTTCTGCTGTGTGACCTAGTTTTTGACCCCAGATGACCCAAAATCAAACTTGTGCTAGCAATCATATTAACATTCTTTCTGACAAGTTTTTTAGATATTTGGACTGAAAATGTTACCTATTTGGTGTAAACAAGGTTTTTCAATATTTAGGCTCTGTGATCTAGTTTTTTTACCACAAATGACCCATATTCGAACTAGTGCTCGAAATCAACCAAACAATCTTTATGACAAATTTCCAGATTTTGACTGAAACAGTAGTTTCAAGAGTGTAAACAAGATTTTCCCATTTTTGGGTATTAAGGAACCAAGTGTGGACTGACAACAGATGACAGACATTTATTGATCCTAATAACATGTTAAGAGTTTGTTTAATACTTATCAAAAGACAGAATACCTGTCACATCAAAACATCTGCATGGGTAGTAATAATTTCAAATATGCAAGAAAAAAACAGCGTGATCATCAACCAGCATGCATGCTGATGTTCAAATTCATTACTTTATTCAAACACAACATAGATAGATAGATTTACATCGGCATAAGAAGCATAAACATAGTTCACAACATAACATAGTCAACATGAAATAGGATAAAATAATGAGCATAACATAGGATAAAATAATTGAATACTATATCACATACGAGAAAACTATTACATGCTCACCAACACCAAGAATAACGGAAAAAAAGGGCAAGCCCTTATTTCTATTGTGATCCTTTGTATTGGCGGCATAACATAGAGAGGCAGACCTAAATATAATCATATTTAAAAGTACTAATTAAGTCATAAAAATGTATATCACAGTAAAATCTTGATTTAATGACACTCCTGTTTACAGCTAGGATTTAAAACACATTACTAAAATTGTAAAAAGATAAAAGCAAACAATTTAAAATCCTGATCCGAACTTTTTAAAAATATAGTATAAAAAAATTAAATACTGTTCATAAGATGACTTTTGATGGCAACCTTAAAACTTTGTAACCTGTTGATCTCTGTTAACTCTACGGGTAAATCATTCCATAATTTAATTAAGGATTAATTAAAGCAAAGGATTTAGAACCATGACCTTTGACCTTAGGTATACAATACCCACCCTTTTGAATAAGACTTGCACTATAATTTTGTACGGAATCTTGCGAACTAAAGGTTCACCCAAGTAATTCGGAGACAGGCATTTTTTTATCTTAAAAACATGACAAAACAATATCTTTTCGACTCTTCTGTGGACCGGTAACCAGCTAAGGGACTTAAAGTGGGATGAGTCAATATGGGCTCTGGAATGCAAGTCAAGTACAAATCTCATTATTTTATTTTGACAAGTTTGTAACTTATTTTTTAAAGACTGTGTCAAGCTATCATACCAAACATAGCATGCGTCATCATAGTGACACTGAATTATAGACATAACCGGAAGTTCCTTGGTGAGTAAGAAACTCTTTCTTGCGGTAAAGAAATTTTAACCGAGAGTTGGCCTTCTTAAGAACAGACTCGGCCATGGAGCAAAATGACAGATTTTGGTCTAAAGTAATCCCAAGATACTTGAAAGATGAAGTTGATTCAATTGATGTACCAGAACAGGTTATATGCAGGTTAGATTGTGACCTAAGCTTTCGCCTGGACCCAAATAAAAATGACTCGGTTGACAACAGAAAAACTTTTACCAGATACAAGGATACCAGAATCATCAGCATGTAACAGCATTTTATTTTTGACCACAGTTGCCATATCATTTACATAAATTTAAAAGAGAAGGGGTCCAAGGATTGAGTCCTGATGAACACCACATGTTGTTTTGGAATAGGAAGAACAAGCAATTATCATAGTATTGCAAGCAATCCATAAGTCCCCTACCGGTAAGAGCCCAAGCAACATTCTGAAGGGCCATTGGCCATTCACTTATGTTTCTATTTTAAGTGATCACAGTGAACAGTTTTTATGTACAGACAGACAGACAGACTGAAGGACACTCTAAAGTTATTTTTTTAAACATCCCTGTTATCAAAATATAACATTTTTAAAGCAAAATTTTAAAAAAGGAGATAACCATGTCATACATGAGTGTGAGTGTAACAAAGAACAATTAGTAATGAAGGTATGAATATTGAATGTTTATTTTGAATTTGAAGTAAATGAAAGTTAGAAGAACGAATAAGAAAAATTAAAAGTTTAAGGAGGGGATAATTCTGGAAATATGGATGCTAGATTTATAAACCTTGTCATATTATTGTCATATTATTATGATGTGGGAGTTTGAAGAAAATCCTATCATAATTGAAGAAAATTACCAATTTCTCAAAAAAAAGTTCAAAAGGGGCATAATTCTGGAAATAGTCTTGCTAGAGTATTGAACACTCACAAATGTTGAGTGATAATAAGAAACATTTATGTGAAGTTTGAAGTAGATACGTTCAGAAAAAAAAAAGTTATTAAAAAAAACAATGTTTTTTCATGAAAATTTTAAGTTCCAGGGAGGTAATTCTGATAATTTTTGTGCTAGAGTTGTAAACTTTGTCACATATGACGTAGAATGGGCTAAGTGTTCTTGCCTGGAACTGTAACGGTTTAACAGACAGCAAACTATCAGACCCAGAATTTGTTTCCTTTTTGACGAAATATGGCATTATTATTATTAGTGAATCATGGACGGATAATAATTCTTTTGCTGATATTGAAAATTTTACTATTTATATCTTTTTCAGGAAATTTAAGCATAAGAAAGCTAGGCGTAATAATGGAGGAATTACCATATATGTTAGAAATACTTGTAATTAGGGAGTGTCCGTAGTGAAAAATCACTTTGATACGATTATTTGGTTAAAGCTTAATGCAATTTTTTTTCAATTTTGATAGAGATATTTACTTATGTGGTCTATATGTATGGCCTGATGAGTCGCCGGCTGTTAATGTAATTGATGCGGATCTGTTCGAACTATTAATGCAAGACATCTATTACTTTGATCAAATCGGATGTATTTTATTGGCGGGGGACTGGAATTGTAGAGTAGGGAATAGGCCAGATTATATACTTTGTGATTCAAATATAAATTTTACGGACGATTTGAATTATATACCCGATGAGACACTTCCCAGAACCTCATGCGATATCGTATGCAATAGCCGGGGATTAAAAATGTTGGATCTGTGTAAAGCAACAGGTTTGCGAATTGCTAACGGGCGTTATATAATCACGGACTCCTTAACATTTTAAACCGCAATTCAAGCAGTACAATCGACAATCTTTTGTTGAAAGAGTTTCACGCACTCAATTCTTTTGAAATATTACCTTTCAACACATTTAGCGACCACGCAGAGTTGTCGTTTAATATAAATGGAATTGAGCCGAGTCGTACAGATACAGATGTACATTCTTCCGAATCACATATTTACTATAAATAGGAAGCTGATAAAAAATCATCATTTAGAAGCAATATTATTGGAAATTTAAATATTTTAATGATGACACTCTTGACGTAGATTCAGCAGTTACGCAGTTCTCGCGAGCTATTTTAGACGCGGCGGATTCATTATTTTAAAAAAGAATATAAAGGTAATTCAAATAATAGGAACACGCCACGTGATAATAGTTCTCCATGGTTCGATGATGAATGTTTAATGCTTAAAACTGAATTAAAAACGCACTCATTTTATTTAATAAGTCTGATTATAATAGAGCGCAGTTGTGCGACGCAAGGAAGCGTTTCAAATATATTTCACGCAAAAAGAAACGTGCACATAAAATAAAGAAATCAAGGGAATTGACCGATCTAAAAAATAAAAAGCCTCGTGACTTCTGGAAACATTTTAAGGCAAAATATAATAATTCAAATGGTAATATATCGCCGGATAAGTTTAAGACATATTTCTCTGAATTATTTAGTGATATTAGGACAACTTCCATTGATAATGTTGAAACTTCTGATTTTAATGTGAATGATTCAACATTCAATGAACTTAAAGGCCCTATATATCGCTACAAGAGGTTATCACAGCAGTAAAAAGTCTTAAGCGTAACAAATCATCGTGTCCTAGTGTTCACTTAATTAACGAATATTTAATAGAAACAATTGATATACTTGGTATTCATATTACTGATTTATTCAACAAAGTGTTCAATTCTGGACAATTCCCTGGTCTCAATGAGATAAAGGGGGATAAAAAATTGCCAAATAATTATCGTCGGATCACTTTATTAAGCAATCTGGGAAGATTATATACAAGTATACTGACAGGTAAAGTTGAAAAATGGTTCGAAACAAAAATAATTTTGTTTCAGACGCTCAGTTTGATTTTAGAAAGGGTAGGAGTACGGTTGATGCGGCCTTTGTATTATACATAACTTAATAGAACACGTTTCATCACAAACGTTGAGACTGTCCTGCGCATTCATTGATCTGCGGAAAGCCTTCGACTCCGTCTATCGCAATGCACTGTGGTTCAAACTTTTCAATATGGGCATCGATGGCAAAATTCTACAAACGGCAATGTATGCTGTAGTAAAATCGTGCGTTAAAAGTTCTAATAAGTACTCAGACCTCTTTGAAATATCAATCGGTCTTAGACAAGGTCTTAATAATTCTCCTGTCTTGTTCGCGTTATTTCTAGAGGATTTAGAACTATTTTTTGCAAGATACGAACACGTCTGGTTTAACAATGTATGATATTTGTGTAATATTACTAATGTTTGCAGACAATATGGTTGTAATTGGTAATTCTGTGCAGGACTTACAGACTTGTTTAAACAAATTATATGATTATTGCAAATACTGGGGACTTCAAGTTAATAAAGAAAAAACCAAAGTCGTAGTGTTCCGTAAAAGGGGTCCTGCTAAGCAAGAAGAGCGCTGGTATTATAACAACCAACCTCTTGAGGTAGTAAATGATTTTAATAACTTGGGGGTCGTGTTTAATTATACCGGTTCATTCGTTAATCAGTACGTTATTGGAAAGGCTTAAAGCTTCAAACATACTTTTAAACAATACCAATAAGTATGAATTAAACCCATTGTTATCTATGAAACTTTTTGATGCATTTTTCGGTTCGATCTTAAACTATGCCTGTCCGATTTGGGGTTTCTCGAAAACAAAGGAAATAGAACGCGTGCACTTGAGGTTTTGCAAGTCAATCTTGGGAGTCAAACAAAGTACAAGTAATGCAGCCGTATATGGGGAACTAGCGCGGTATCCGTTGCATATTACAAGATATTATCAGATTATTAAGTATTAGTTACAAATTCTAACGACGGATAACATTATAATTAAACGCGTATATGACGAATCGTTGAAAAGATGCCTAAATAGTAATACAGTAAGTTGGGCCGGCAGAGTCAAGATATTACTCAATCAGTATGGGTTTTCTGACGTTTGGGAAAATCAAGATAACGTAGATGCCAAACTCTTCCTACCTTTATTTAGACAACGGCTATTTGACTGTTACGTACAGAGCTGGCGAGCAAATAATGTTCTGAACACTTTATATGTATACCTTAAAGATGCGTCCGTCACAAGTGACCATCTTAACGTAATAAACTCTAAGTATTTACGTCAGTCTTTGACAAGAATACGCGTATCGGCACATAGGCCGCGCATTGAAACTGGTAGGCACGGTCGAAATCGCATAGAACGGTCCGAGCGAGTTTGTCAGCTTTGTGTTTCTCAAGGAATTGAAGATGAATACCACTTCACTATATTTTGCAAAGCCTATGAAACCCTGTGTCATAAATACATTAAACAATATTTTTACAGGCGCCCAAATATGCACAAATTCGTACAATTAGTATCTGCTAAAAATAAAGTTATCACCAGAAACCTGGCGAAATATATTTACCAAGCGAGTCGTATTCGCAAAGGGCTGCTTTATACAAATCAGTAATAATGCAGTTCAATTTTAAACTCATCAACGTATTAAACATATATCTGTGGTCGATGCTCCAATAGCACTTTCCTATAGATTGTTGTCTTTTTCTCAATAAACACCAAAAGTAATATTTTTCTGGCATACACATGCATAATGTCTACTTTACTTAAACATGTATAACTATTGATTGAAACAGATGCTGAGGACATGTCTATATTATCAACGACTATATGATCTTCCGTTCGTTCTCCAATAGTACTTTTTATATATAGTTTTTCTTTACTGCTAAAAAATAATATTTGAGGTAATCAGTTTAAAAAAAAAAGAAAATTAATTCTAGAACAGGTGTTACTTTTATTCTAACATGTATAATTGTTCAATTGATAGAGGTATTTGTTCACTTTACTTAAGTTTATTTTCAAATTATCATAGTGACAATATGCCATGTATTTTGTAAATTTATATTGTACAACGATGTACCATATGTTGTATACAAGTTGAAAATAAAATCATTCTTCTCCTTCCTAAGAACATGAACGATACCTGGCCACCAACTCAACAAATATAGTCATATAAGCCAACTTCATATTATCTGCGAAGAATGATATAGAATGGAGTCAAGAACCCCTTTGACTAAAGCTACCCTCAATAACAAGGTAAACAAAAATTGATATGTTCTATATCATTTGCTGAAACTTAATATGTGATTAAATTATTTAAAATTTCACCAGTTTGGGATATTCTCATTATTAGCATTATACAAAATTGAAAAAGAAACCGATTTTTGTTAAATTTCATTCCAACTTCGCCTGTAAAGAATGCTCGTGCATACGGAAAATATTGTCAGGTATTAGTCCGAAATGCATGATCTTATCAGTCAGTCAAGCTCATCATTTATTTTTCTCCATGATGCATATAATGGTCTCATTAAACTCCCGTGCATCTAAATTGTATCATCACAAAAATCGACTTGCATACATATTTAGTATCATTCAGTGAATTATTGAATTCAAAATTTATATGTCACCTTTTGGTTGATAATAACATTTAAGGACATGAATGGTGACATGCCCGGGGTCCGTACTTTCAGTGCCTGAAATGGCGGATGAAAACTCATTAAGCCTAGAATAAAAACAGACAGACAGAAACACACACGCACGCACGCACGCACACACACACACGCACGCACACAAATACTTACATACATACATACATACATACATACATACATACATACATTACATACATTACATACATACATACATACATACATACAGACATACAGACAGACAGACGACAGACAGACATACATACATGTACAGCTTGTACAGAAGTTTCTGTTCTTTGCGAAAGTGAAGCCAACGTCCTTGACAGCCTGCCAATGAACTATGCGGTGGCTGAACTGTACTCTGGTAAATTCGATGTGGCTTACGTATCCTTCCGTGATCCGGAGTGAAAACTACCAATACTACCACCATGAAAGTAGTGTTGAATTTGAACTACATAGGGTATGTTGCCGCAGTCGTAAAAAGTATATATATATTTATGATGGTGAATGCAGGAATACAAATCTTAGAGATATTCATTGATATTGAAGTGAGCGATATTAGGGCCAGCATGGCCCTCTTGTTCTTTTGTTCGATATGGGTCATCTGGGGTAAAAAGAAATAGGTCAAATAGCCCAACTATGGAGAAAAAAAAACAAAAAATACCTTGTTTACAAGTTCAGATGCAGATATAATCATTGTGATATAAGTATAATGGGTCAATGATAGAACTGAAGCTGTTATGTTACGGAAATTTCCTACCATTGACTATTAATGTCGAAAATTTAACTACATGTAATTGGGAAAACAGGAAGAGGATAAGCGAATAACCTGAAATCGAATCCCAAGGTATGGGACCACATGTTAAAGCTGTAAACCAACATTTCCGTGTTTTCATTATTTCAATGTACATGTACAAACATTAATAATTATTAATGTAATAACGTATGTTTGTTCATACATTGAAAATTTATATTCATATCTAAAATCATACATTCAGATTTGACTTTGACAATGTTATTTTATGTTATATCCCGAAAAACAATTATTGACTAACCTTGATAAAGATGTTTTTTCCAGCCATGGAGCATGCTAAATGTGAATGAAGATTGATGTTATTAATGAAGACATGGAGCAATCCAGATATGTCTATATCAGCTGCCTTTGTCTTGTCTGAATATCCAGGTGCATTTATGAAACATTTGGCGACTTCCCATGGTTCTGTACACCATTTCTGTATATCTGTATTCGTCCAGTTCGGTGTTGGTGGGGTGGATCCGTGGCTTTTTAATATTTCTTCCATAATGAAATCACATACTTTAAGACGACATTTTTTCTTCTTTGAATGCAAACAATTACACTTACGCTGACCCCAGTAGCATTCATCACTACCTGCAGAATTTGTTATGCATACATGTATTGGTTGCAAACGCTCAATGATGCACTGGTTACAGACAGTACCAGGTGTGTAATTTATAGCACTGAGAATTCTCTTATGATCTTGTTTAACAACATCATCAGCAAAACCTTCCAAACCTTGTTTTAGATATTTATATGCCAATCCACCTCTCACCCAATTTATGTATTTTCTTTTCTCTATCTTAGTTTGGTGATCCATCGTTTGGGAAAATGTCCCTTTAGCAGTGTATTAGTATGCATTTCCTGTGGCTAACTTTCGTTTTCGGTTTTCTCTGACAAAATAATGGGGAAAAACAATAGATACTTCACTTAGTATAATTATTTTTTTTGAATTCTACCAACTACTGTACAAGACAAAACCTAACAATTGGTAAGATATTTTAGGACCAGTGACATACCGGATATGAAAAAGTCTAAAAAAAAATGGGTCAAAAAATGATCCGCATTAATAAGGACTGATACTACAAATATTGATGATATTGAGACTACGTTGTTCCCTTTCGATAATCAATAATCATGCAAAGGTCGCGTTGGTCGCTGCGTAGACTAGTAATTGGAGTATTTTACTTTTTGTCAAAAATACATAATAAATAAATAAATAAATTAATTAAATAAATAAATAAATAAATTAATAAATAAATAAATAAATAAATAAACAAACAAATAAATAAATAGATAAATAAAATAAATAATGATAATAATTATTAGATTTATCGAGTACTTTACACTAATATATTTTGTCACGGATTTGCATTACAATAATAATAAATCCGTGCTTTTGAAGTTATATATGACCGATATATAACCAATTTTCCGCGGCAGTAAGCTGTTAAACCAAGCTTTCCTCTGAGAAATATAAACTTCACAATAGCAAATACATATTTAAGTTAAAAAAGAACAACATGTTTACACTTGTTAATGTCGGTGGTAAGTGATGGTGCCGCTTCACGAATCGCGGTACTATTTTTTGGCCTGCTCACCACCGCAGTTACAGGGCATGGCCTCCCCAATTTGGATGTAATTTTTTTTTCAAAAACGAAAATAGAACAAAATTAAATATATGATTCTCAATCTGAACTTTTCGACGAAAGTTTCAAAGGCGAAGCAGGACCCGACTTTCCTTATTAAGTAAGTATTATTTTTAAGTTGGATAAATAGAAAAATGTAGTTTATATTATTGATTGTTTCACCCAATTTCAAAAGAATTCATATGTTGAATATTTGATAAAATAGCAATCTTAGTTTGTAAAATATTAAATATATAATCACTGAAAGAAAAGTAAAAGATAAACTGAATAGATAAATTTATAATTATTAAATATATATTGTGTTAAATATACCGCATATTAAATAGTCTACATACCTCTCCATTTTAATCCGCACCAAATTTTGACATGCGCACTTCATAAAAATCTATCTTAAGTCAAATTGGAAACGAGTTTTTAAAGGTACTTCACCTGTAGATAATGTCATATTTTTTTACACAAAATGAGCACTTAAAATTGTTATAACAGACCTATGACCATTGTATATTTTAACAATCTCAGTCGAATACTTTGAAATTAGAATTAAATAAACCCGAGGGCTTCTGCAGAAGAAGATGCATTAGCCTCATTCTTGTGAAAAAGTTTACGTCTGATTCGGTAATTTCGCGTTTTATTGTTTGTTTTTTGTATTATGTAATCGGTTTCGCCATGTTTTTTTCACTTATAAGCGCGATCTCATTTGACAGTTATGACAATGAAACTTCCGGGGTCGCAATTGCAGAATGGCTCTCTGAATCACGTGCATCAACAGCGCGTGTCCGTGTGATTTTATCCGTTAATGCATGTTTTCTTCCCTGCATGCGCAGTTTTTGTGCAAGGATTTATATATATGACATATAGATATCAGGGTAGATATATATTATTCTCTTTATCTAACGACTATATTAATCGAGCAACACGATATTAGAAACTTAATTTAGACAAACATACATGTAATTTTATTACGGCTACATCCTTATAAGTTTTAGGGTACAACTTTAGCATATGTATAGGGCAACAATATACAGGTAAAATCATGAATGAATAAAAGTAATACATAAAATACAGATAGCTATCAATTTTTCATTGAAAAGCATTGATGCAAAGCATCAAAGGGCGTCCAAGCATAAAATGCAGCATGTGAAGATGAAACTTTTCAATTGTTAATTGGTTTTACCAGAATAGCATATCAATTATGAATGGGCAGACAAAATTATATATGGCACAAAATCAAAATTATTTTTACCCCCACATGACAAAGGATACAGGGATACAAGGGTTACACAATGTCAAAATAAAAGCAACATTTAAATTTATGAACTAGGTCTAATTGAATATTCACGGTAAAAATGTCATAAGTGCAATCAGTGCCGTAAAAGAAAACCGGAGAGACCTACAGAAAAGACAATTTCAAAATGATAACACATGTATTATACACATCGGTCTCTCAAATATCGAGTCAGTAAGACCGGTGTACACAATGTATAAGGAGTGCAATTAATTGTTTGAATATGTTTTCATTTCATTTCCTGCAAAATTCTCCAGTTCCTTATTTATTACGAATGACCGTTTCGTTAAACTAAAACTACTTCCATAAATAGATTTTCGGACTTTCACAATGTAAAGGTCATCATTCTATTTATAGGTAACATACATTATAACCCAAAAAATTGAAGACTGCGATAAATGGACGGATATTGTCATTTGAATATGTTTGCATTGCGAAATTCTCCAGTTCGCTATTCATTGTACATATCGCGACATTTCATTTTTGATAATCAAACGCCCTTATATCAATCGGAATGATCGGCTATTATGACAATCGAAAAGGCCCGAGAAGTTGCAATTGTCTTTCTCATTCCACGGACGCCAATGATAACAGAAATATTTTCAGCGAAAGATAATTGGGGTCACCGGACTCGCTTTGGAGTTACATGAACTGTTGGCTAACATTAAAATTTCATTCTAATCTTTCTATACCTATTAAAGCGTATAAAGCTATGTATGTGCTGCAAAATTATAACAACTCTTTAGATAATGACGATAAGTGTATGGAATAAAACAAATGAAAAAATATTTCACAAGATGCTGCATTATACTCAGGTCTGAAAATGGAAAGTGCTCGGAGAAATTCAGCATCTTAAGGGTGCTTCACTTAAGATAAAATTTGCTACTTTTGCTTTTAAGAGATCTACTCGTACATCTGTTTCATACAGTGGGCCTCTGTAAATATCATATCTTCAAATTCTTCTTCCACTGGCAGGTTACATTCATTAAAAGATGACTTTAAATAACGTTAAATGCTATTGAAACAAAATGTATTGTTGATGAATTTACGATTGTGTAGTACATTATTAAAGTACATTATAAAATGCAAAATATAAGATAAACTTCCTTTAGGAGACACGATATGCTGTACTAGTATTGATCGACCGGGATAGTCATAGACCGTGCAGTTTTTCGTAATTTAATACTGTATCGTATGATAATAAATAAAGTGTACGCACCTTATTGCGAATATCATACAAATACTAAACTTGTATTTATTGTACTGTCAAATAAATATCCTTCTGCGATTTTGTAAACCTTTCTAGTTTTTTATAGTTGGCCTTTACCTTGTTTTATGGACAGATTTGATTAATATTTGACAAAACAACATCATAATAAAACCTGAAACATCCATGATTGACCTTTAAATGATTTTGATTGTCAATGTCAAACTATTCATTGGACATTGCTTTGTTATTCACAGACGGATTAGAACATTTGAACAAAACAACGCAAAGGTGGCGACATTTCAATTTCACGAATTCCCGATTTCATCTTCATGAATTCCCGATTTCAACTTCAGGAATTCACGATTTCAACTTCATGAATTCACGATTTCAACTGAAGTTCAAGCTGAAATCGTTTTGGAAAAAAGACTATGTCTCCACCTGTTGGAAAACTTATGAGACATTTTAAAAAAATTTATGAGACATTGTTCAAAACTAATGAGACAAGTTTTTCTTAATGATTATAAAGTACGGATAAAGGACTAAAAACGTGTGTATTTTGACTTCTCCGTCAAATGTAGCTGCATTATAACAGACCCTGTATAAACAAAGTTTTAAAGATCTGTTATTTGGAAAATGATAAAATATTGAATTTTAATTAGAATTTACATTCAAAATGTATCTGTTTCTCATTTCTCATAGGACCTACCTTGAAAAATTAGCTTCAACGTACTTCTTTGCCACTTCTTACTGGCCATTTTCAGTTGGGTTGGTAGGAAGGTAGGTACATTTCATAAATCACAGGAACCCGAAATTCTATCCAGAAAAAAATTTAAAAAAAAAATAACGATGAAAAAAATCCCATATTTATACTAGATTCTCTATATTTTTTAAGATATATATATGGGATTTTTTTTAATAGTTATTTTTTTTTTTTGACAGAATTTTGGGTTCCTTGCATAAACAATTCAGGCTTGAATTAAGATCTATTGGTCCTATTTGAACGAACAATATGGTTTAATATAGATTAAATTTGTTGTTGTATTTCAAGTTGTCAATCAATTTGTGTATTTGCTTAAAAATAAACTAGTTAAAAAGGATCATCATTTAAATGAATCAAATATTTTATAAGATAACATATCAATAACATATCCAGTAATATATGACATAATGTAAGTAAGATAGTAAATATTTTATTATAGTGACATGTGTATGGCAGTTTGGAAATAACGAAATTAAATAATTTAACATAGCACCCAGTTCAATGGACCACTAACTAACCTGAAACATACATATATATACATTATAAATAGTTCATAAACTGTACACATCATCAATATTATAGAATAAATTGTCGTGTATGCTACAAAACAATGTACATATCTATATTGAATTAAATTTACAATATACGTAATATTTAAATCTGAAAATGATCGGGAAAAAACAATTTTCGTCTTTTGTTATAAACGTATTATTTTAACGATTAAGCAATGATTTCTTTCTTTTAAGATAAGCATTAACAAAGTATTTAGCTACTTTTCGTGGAACGCTTACAAAAAGATATTTCATTTTGATATCATCGTTCATGTTTCAGTTGTTCTCTAAAAATGTCTACTCTGACATTGTTATAAAAGGGACATTGGACTCAAAGGTGTTTTTCATCTTCTATCTTATTATCGGTACAAAACAAACAAATTCTCTGCTCTGGTTTTTCACTGATATAACGTCCAGTTTCAATCCTTAACGGTAAAATGCCAAACCTTAATTAAGATAACATTGATTTTTCATTTTTATTCAAATTTAACTGTACATATTTTTCTTGGTTATAAAGTTGTCCTTACGGGTAACATAGGTTCGTAATTTCGTTACTTTTTGAATGTCCGTATAATATCGAGTTATTTTGGTCTTAACATAATTTATGCTTATAACCGTTTTATTCTCAAAATAATTGACCAAGTTCAACATTGACAACTGTTTAAACATTACCGCACCAAATATTTCTGCATTTATCGTTGTCCATGTTAAAGACGCGTTAAGTAATCATATTATCATTGAATACAATAAGTCTATTCATTCCAATATCGTATTATTGATATCCAACTGTCGAAACGGTGAACACCGATATAATAGCGTATAGCACGGTATTGTATATTGTCTATTGATTGGTAATGAATCCCAGATGAATACAGAAGCCAATAGTTTAAATCACACATGATTCGAACAGTTTTGTAAATACTTTATCTCACAATCTTTAAAGTTATGTATTTTAGAGATGATACTTCCCAATGCGTTGTCGCTATGTCGTCTTGTCGCTAACGACGCTCGCCAAACACCGCTTTGTCGTGCAGCGTGTTGTCGCGATGTCACATTGTTGCTCGGCTCGAATCGAAGGATCGGTTATATACAACATGTATATATATATATATATAAATAAGCCAAGCGACAGGGCGACCTCATGGCATCGCGCCGCACGAAAACGTGCCATTTGGCGTGCTTCGGGAATTACGGCATGTATAAGTCTTTCAATTCAGATCTCTGATTGACTAGTGACCTGTTAATTATTGTCAGGACGAAATAAACATCACTCTATTTGTTATTGTTAAGTATGAATGGGTCTGACGGAAGCGGCAAAAAAATAATCTTTTAATTCCCAAGGAAGAATGCAATCTAATGCTCTAATAGGAAAATAAAAATCTTTGAAATTATTTTGGACATTTTATACCTGAAATAAACGATAAACAGAAAAACATACAAAATAAGCGTAATAACACATGGTAATTGGCTTAAACTGGTTTAATGTAGATAATTCGTACTGCCTAGTGTACCTGTAGGCGGAGCTAAGGGATTTGTCGCTTTGAAATTTCTTTGACTGACAGTGAGCCTTTCATACGAAAGACCGGTAGTGCCATTTCATATTCATAATTCTCGAGTTCATCTTCATAAAAAACACAAATCCCGTTTTCAATATGCGAAATTCACGATTAACGATTTCAGCTTCATGAATTCCCGATTTCAACTTCACGAAATAACGATTTCAACTTCATGAAGTTGAAATCGTGAATTCGCGAAGTTGAAATCGTGAATTCATGAAGCTGAGATCGTGAATTCGTGAAGTTGAAATCGTGAATTCGTGAAGCTGAAATCGTGAATCTATGAAGTTGTAATCGTGAATTCGTGAAGTTGAAATCGTGAATTCATTAAGTTGAAATCGCGAATTCGTGAAGTTGAAATCTGGAATTCATGAAGATAAGATCGGGAATTCATGAAATTGAAATGTTCCCACCGGTCTTTCGTACTTTCTCATGCTCTCCCTGAAATTCTTGCAAGTCAAACAGTTGCATCTTAGAAATTACTTTTCTCCTCATTGATTAATCATGCAACCTAAAGTCGTATCTGCAGGTTTATCAATGCAACTAAAATCATTTCAATGCAGCTATGTAGCGGGAATTTCCGGATCTCTTCCGGTCTTTCGTACAAACATTAACTTTACAACTGACTTCGAAAGGAAATACACGACACTGCTTGACGTGACTCTTGTTTGGAAAATAACTGCCTTTTCTTGCTATTTTCATATGTAAGTAATAGGGGAATACTGTGCTTTTGTGAAATTAGCGACACTCCTTTAACAATGATCTTTATTGTCTGATTTTAGAACTGTAACAGTAAAAATGTCATGCTCAATGATGTCTTTTCGAGCCCACCTAGATTCTAAAAGGATCAAATGATGCAAAATGTATGATAATGACCATCGACCTCTGTAGCATTGCTTCACGACCCCTATCAAGCTAACTATGGTATTGAGCAGTATCAAGGTCTCGTATAATTTGTCATGAACCGGCCTACAAAATGTGTACACCAAGAGGGCCAAATCGCTCACCTTGTCGAGTTTTATTTGGGCGGGACCTTGTTCTACCCTGTGGCTACGATTAATATATTACCCCAAGGCATGATTTATAAAACTTTGTTAATGGACTCCTCTAGAAAGCTCTAGGCATTGCAGTTTCTTGTTTAAAGAGAAACGATTTTACTTTTTTTAAATATTTCTATTTCTGATGTTCCGTTGTCACTCATTTGCTAATTACCTGAACCATTTTTTGCTTCTGTTGCTATTTGACAAATACATGCAGTACAGTTTATAATGATTTAGTATGGAAGACAAGTAAAAGTACTATTTTGTTTATATTTTCCATTTAATAATGGCAAACTATTGCACATTCAGGACAACATTTTTTCAGGCGATTAGCATCTAATATGCTCTATTATTTAAATGGTATAAAACTCGTATTTTCTTTTTCTAAAAAAGAAATATTTATTGCTTTCCGAGGCATAATGTGCCTCTTAAAAGAGTTTTTAGTTTTAACTAGAAATGTGTCCATAGGACACGGGTGCCCCCACACCTCGCCGATTTGTCAATCTTATGCCTCTAGGTCAAATATTTTTTTGCTACATGTGCCCAAGTTGCAAACTAAAAATCTTTTATTAAGTAAAGGGCAAATACTACAAGTACCGAATAATGCCACAAGAAAACCCAAAGGTGTATAAGTACACGTGCTGACCAACATACTTGTAAACTTTCAGGCCTACAGGTCATAAACTTTTTGAGTTACGTGCAACACAAGTCAAATATTGTAAATCTTTACTAAGCCAAGGACAATAACTATAAAAATACTAAAAATATCCACACGAAAATACCCAGGATGCTGAGCAACATTCCTGTAAGGTTTCATGACTATAGGTCAAATACTTTTTAGTTGCGTGCGACACAAGTTGAAAAATGTAAATTTTTACTAAGTCAAGGGCAATAACTCTAAAATATCCACACAAAAATACCCAGGTACACAACTACACATGCTGAGCAACATTCTTGTAAGGTTTCATGACTCTAGATCAAATACTTTTTTAGATACGTGCGACATAAGTTGAAAATTGCAAATTTTTACTAAGTAAGGGGCAATAACTTTAAAAATACTAAGAATATCCACACGAAAATACCCAGGTGAACAACTACACATGCTGAGAAACATTCCTGTAAGGTTTCAAGACTCTAGGTCAAATACTTTTTAGTTACGTGCGACACAAGTTGAAAATTTGACATTTTTACTAATTCAAGGGCAATAACTCTAAAAATACTAAATATATCCACACGAAAATAGCCAGGTGCTCTAGGTCAAATACTTTTTTAGTTACGTACAACAAGTTGAAAATTGGAATTATTTGGCATAACTCTAAAAATACTAAGAATATCCACAAGAAAATACCCAGGTGCACAACTACACATGCTGATCAACATTCCTGTAAGGTTTCATGACTCTAGGTCAAATATTTTTTGAGTTACGTGCGACACAAGTAGAAAAATGTTAATTATTACTAAGTCAAGGGCAATAACTCTAAAAATACTCAAAATATCCACACGAAAAGACCCAGATGCACAACTTCACATGCTGATCAACATTTCTGTAAGGTTTCATGACTCTAGGTAAATTACTTTTTGAGCTACGTGAGACACAAAAGGGAAAGGACGGACAGACAAGGGTATTTTTAAATCTAAATGCCCCCCCCCCCCATCGAAGGGGCACAAAAATTAGCTTTTGTTACCAGCATCGGCCATTTATAAGGCTACCCAAAGTATAACAGATGTTCAAAAAATATTGACGAAATTGTGGTCAACAACAGACTACTGTCGCCATCTGAGCTAAAAAAAAAGCATATGTAATGAAGGCCTATTGCAGTAATTTAATATTCTTTGCACATGATAAAATTCAATAATAGAGGCCATAACTCAGTGTTTAATAGTATTATCTGGTTAGTCAATGAGATGTAAATTGCCTTTTTGTATGGATGATTCCAATAAAGTTTTATTGAAATAATTCAGCACTCGCAAAGAAATAGCAATATTGCTCTATATGCGTATTACAGAACTAATCAAGGGTCAAAAATGTGTGTTGAAAGGTCCGACCTAAATAAGACAACAATATGCACATTTTCTCTTGGTATTGATGGTTCTCATTAAGTTTAATTAAATTCCTGCCATTAGTTGCAGAAATAGCGCGGAAACGATTATTGCTCTTTATGCATAACTAATCAAGTGCCATAACTCTGAAGGGTCTGACCGGAACAAGGAGAAGATATGCTCATCTCTTGATAATGATGGTTCCCATAAAGTTTCGTTGAATTCCAGCCAGTAGTTGCAGGGAACTAGCGAAAACGAAATACGGACGGAAGGACATCAAAAAAAGGCGGGGATAAAAAACAAGAGGAAAAGACATAAAAATCATTTATTTTTTTTATTTCCATAAATTGATATACTCATGTTGTAACATGTAGAAAACATTCGATACACATATGATTCTATTTTCAATTTAACACTGTGCTTTATATACAAACATATATCATCTCATTAAAATGTCTTCTATATTACATTATTTAACATAGTACATGAAATAAAATATCCACCAAATGAAATTCATGAATATCAAATGATAGGTATAGTTTAGCAAAATATTTTCAATATCAAAAGACAGGAGCAGCCTGTATATAGTACCTCAATTTCAATAGCTGTTTCCCCAAGTCTTCTTCATTATTATATTCATTTTAAAAATTTCTTAATAAGAAAACTTCAATACCAAAAATGCCCTTTGCAGCAAAAATTTTTTCCCCACAATATTGCTAGCATCATTCAGGACATCAGAATTATTTGGCTGTAAAACACTACTTATATAGGCCAGATTTGTCTTATGTCCTATAATACTAACAAGAAGAAAAGTCAGACATGTCCACCATAAGTCCACAAGTATCAAGTTCAGAGGTTCATATTTTATGAAAGAAATCTAATATCAAGGACAAGAAAATAAAAAACAAATACAAAATAACATCACTGTTTACCTGCAGTCTATGACGTATAAATTAATTAACTAATAACGTACTTGTACCAAATAGAAGAATATTATCTTCTGAAATGTAAAATATCAGCATGCAAATCTAAATATAAAATCAGCAATAAAAAGACTTGCTCTCACCAAATGTAAACCCTATATATCAAAAAATGCAGGTGTCCACAGATCTATGTTGGAAAGAACAAATAATAAACGAGCCAGAGTGATAAAGATAGGAGATCACATACAACATGATAAGAGAATGTTAGAAGAATTACTATGTACAATGACTAGGTATAAATGAACAGGAAATTTATAAAACTTTATCTTGTAATAATATATAATAATAATAAACAAGAGGGCCATGATGGCCCTGAGGTCGCTCACCTGTATATAGGCCCCTGGAGCGGGGCCAGTTTAAACCCCAGGGCTTTAATTTGAACAAACTTGGAAGACAGCCATTAGAAGATGTTTCATGATGTTAAGTTTTTACTACACACATATAATGAAAAAACAATGAACTTCCCCCCCCCACCCCCCCCCCCCCCCCGGCAGGGCCAATTTTAATCCAAAGGCTTTTATTTGAACAAACTTGGTAGACACCCATAAGAAGATGTTTCATGCTGAACATCTAAGCTCTAGCTCATTCGGTTTTTTAAAAGAAGATTTTTTAAAGTTTTTACTATACACATATAGTTAAATACAATGACACCCCTGGGGCGAGACCAGTTTTGACCCCAGGGCTTTTATTTGAACAAACTTTGAAGACACTTACTAGAAGAAGTTTCATGCTTAATATCTAAACTCTAGCTATTTGGGTTTTTCAAAGAAGATTTTTTAGTTTTTGCTATACACATATAAGGAAAATCAATGACCCCCTGGGGCGGGGCCAATTTTTACCCCAGGTCTTTTATTTGAACAAACTTTGTAGACACTCACTAGAAGATGTTTCATGCTTAATATCTAAACTCTAGCTATTTGGGTTTTTTCAAAGAAGATTTTTTAAGTTTTTACTATACACATATAAGGAAAATCAATGACCCCCGGGGCGGGGCCAATTTTGACCCCAGGGCTTTTATTTGAACAAACTTGGTAGACACCTATTAGAACATGTTTGATGCTAAATATCTTAGCTCTAGCTCTTTGAGTTCTTAAAAAGAAGATTTTTTAAGTTTTTACTATATGCATATAGGGAAAATCAATGACCCCTGGGGCAGGGCCAATTTTGACCCCAGGGCTTTTATTTGAACAAACTTGCTAAACACCCATAAGAAGATGTTTCATGCTAAACATCTAAGCTCTAGCTCATTGGGATTTTTAAAAGAAAATTTTTTTTAAGTTTTTACTATACACAAATAGTTAAAAACAATGACACCCCTGGGGCGGGGCCAGTTTTGACCCCAGGGCTTTTATTTGAACAAACTTTGTAGACACTTAATAGAAGATGTTACATGCTTAATATCTAAACTCTAGCTATTTGGGTTTTTTCAAAGAAGATTTTAAGTTTTTGCTATACACATATAAGGAAAATCAATGACCCCCTGGGGTGGGGCCAATTTTGACCTCAGGTCTTTTATTTGAACAAACTTGGTAGACACCTATTAGAACATGTTTGATGCTAAATATCTTAGCTCTAGCTCTTTGAGTTATTTAAAAGAAGATTTTTTAAGTTTTTAGTATATGCATATAGGGAAAATCAATGACCCCCTGGGGCGGGGCCAATTTTGACCCCAGGGCTTTTATTTGAACAAACTTGGTAGACACTCATTAGAACATGTTTCATGCTAAATATCTTAGCTCTAGCTCTTTGGGTTCTTTAAAAGAAGATTTTTTAAGTTTTTACTATATGCATATAGGGAAAATCAATGACCCCCTGGGGTGGGGCCAATTTTGACCCCAGGGCTTTTATTTGAACAAACTTTGTAGACACTTACTAGAAGATGTTTCATGCCAAATATCTAAGCTCTAGCTCTTAGGGTTTTTTAAAAGAAGATATTTAAAGTTTTTTCTTTCGGTTGCCATGGCAACCAGAGTTCTGCATGGAATTAAATTCTTTGAACAATTTTTAAAGGTGACCACCAAAGGAACATTCCTGTGAAGTTTGGATGAAATTGGCCTAGTGGTCTTTGAGGAGATGTCATTTAAAGTAAAAGTTTACGGACGACGGACGGACGACGGACGCCGGACGAAAAGCGATCACAAAAGCTCACCCTGTCACTTTGTGACAGGTGAGCTAAAAAACTTGTTACAGCAACTGTTACTGTACAGCAACTGATAAACTTTACCTGTTAAAACAAAAAATTACCCAGCCCATAGAAAACAGAGATTTACATTTATCTGTGTATCTCATATAATAGCTTGTTGGAATCAACATACTTGTATATATGCATGTATGGGTAGTATTATTTGACAATCCCTCTTTCATCCTAAATCACTTCATTTCTACACACAGCACACACTGTTACTTACAAATGAATGCACATCCCGAGATTGACACAGTTCAGAAAAAAGTAACCTTAAATCCAGGATGTATATACAATTAGAGTGAAAATTTAGTCCCTCACAACTTTATCATTAAAGCAGATATGATAAAAGACTTCAGCAACAAAGCAATCCGATGTCAGCAACCAAGGTATAAGAAAATACTTTAATTTAATTTGACATCATTAAACATTTTTTTTTATGTAACAAAACAGTCGCTCAAAAAGTCGCACACAAAGTATATGCGGCACCCGTTTTGGTTCAGAGGGGGAAAACTGCTTTAAAATGGTTCCTTCATAAATCTCTGTAAAATTAAGCTTATGTGAAGCAAGAAAGTGTTTTTCTACACAAAGTTTCTTTCATTCCTTTTTTTTGGTCAGATGTACAAAATGTTCTTACATTTGTGCAAAATATAACAATGTTATAAATAAATATATTCTTTGTATCAGTAACCTAAGCTGGTGAGCTTTGACAGTTTTCCAAAATGTTAGAAAAAAAAATATTTTCTGATATTTCAAAAGGAAACAGTGTACCACTGGCTAAGTGCTATAAACAAAGTTCATGTAGAAATGAAATTTCTCAATCAAAGTGAGGATTGTGACGTGTTTAAACAATGAGGTGCGCCAAGTAGAGTTACATATATACATATATGATATATTATAATGTATATAAAAAGTCAATGTAAAAACACAGACACAACACCTTCTCCCTGGGTTAAAAAATCTCAACTTTATAACAGACTGCCGTTAAGGATTTTTCTTTTCTTTTTTATCAAATCAATTAAAATGTAACAACAGAAAATCTAGCAAAATGCATTTCATTTAAATTACACAAACTAAATATAATGTTGGCAAGTCGATAGATACACATGTAACTCATTTTTCTATTTGTTTAAAAACAAGATTTTCAATTTTGCCCAAAACTTAATACACTTCATCATGTAATTTCCAGATTTTTCAACAAACATTTATCTTTTGTGACCGGTTTCCTAATTTATAACCCAGGAAGCTGGTGGTCTTGAGATCAATCTACTAATATATAGACACAGTCTATTGTGAAAACATGACACAAATATTCAGACACAGTCTATTGTGAAAACATGACACAAATATTCAGACACAGTCTATTATGAAAACATGACACAATTATGCAGACAGTCTTATGAAGTTTTGATCAACCTACAAATCTTCAGACACAGTCTATTGTAAATCAGTATAAAAACCCACAACCCTAGGGAAAATGATAGAAAGTCTAAATTTTAACTGCTTTAACAAAGATTTCTGAAGAGACTCTACCTTTTAGACATGACAGGGCTCGAGTTAATTCTCAACAAATTAAGTACCATTTGATAAAGGTCAGTACCATATACTTGTGCATAAAATTTCCATACAATAAATCCGTTTCTCCAGAATAGTAATTAATATTTTTGGTGAGGAAACATTTACATTTATAATCCCACAATATGCTGTAACAAAATCCCTGATAACTTCATACATACTACAAAATCATTATTATTTGTGCAACAGTTCATTTTTAATGGTTTTCTCCCAATCCCTGAAATAACAACCCCCATCACTTTATAATTCCATCTGCTTTAATATATTAGTTTGCATTACTTTATTCGCATTTTTCTTTCTTTCAAAAATAGACAAGTCCCTAAATTTTACAACCCCCAAAAAATATCCTTTGCGTCAAAGCTACAAAATTTCATGCTCACAATATTAAAGGTATTTTATGATTTACAGAATTTCTTTGAACTCTTGACTGTAATATCAGCATTTAATTAACCAATTCTCAACCACTTGCGCCCAGCTTCCATTTTAGAAGTGGCCATTTTCTTTTAAGGGTATCACTATGATAATTAGTCGGCAATAAGTACGGGTGTATTTTGGTCTGACTGCCTGGTTCTCTACTCGGGTCAACTTTACATTACCAATAGGGCAAGTGTTGAACTGCTTCAGCATACCAGTTTGTGGAATTTCTATTTATAAAGCACTATCAAAATTGATGAAGATTTTATCATCATCATCACGAACGAGGCCATGAGAACGATTTAAAATTAAACCTTCACTAAATGATACACTATTTACAAAAGTCACTGCGGTGTCCTGCACGATAGTGTTGTAAAAATCCAGTATTCATCTGCTCCAGACACACATCTCCACTCCTGTCATTTAATTGTTATAGTCAAACAAGTGCAGACATGATAAAATAGAACGATTTGATAAATTCATTCACATGATCAAATCAATATTTAGATAATGATGAAAATGGCCGAATTCATACATGCCATTGATGCATATAAATTATCAGTTTTAAACAACCAACGTTATCTATTTCACAATGACGACCTTTGACGCCTGTTCCTGTCTATCTGACGTTACATCCTGTAGTCGTTTGTGAAACAAGCTAATTCTCTTCGGAGGAACGGCAGGTTCATCATTAGAGTCTATTTGTAATGTACGTTTCCCCGAAAATTCAAGTCGATTTTCACTCTTCAACCGAATCATGTTATTTATGGCCTTTAGACTCTGAAATTTACAAAACAATTTTATTACATAAATTTCATGTAACAAAGATTTCATTTTTGATGATTCCACAAAGTAAAATTAGATTTCTCTGTGAACTTCAGCGCTTTTAATTTCACCATAGCTAGGTCCCTTGTGAAAATATTACATTTGGTGTTTAAATCTGTGGAATACACTAATCTTTCACTGAAATAAACAAATTTGCCCTATTACCTTTGTCATATGCATAGATCCCTGACCTGTCTGATTTCAATAATCAGATTAGTGGATACAATAAGAATTTCACCACAGCATATTTGTTACCAAAACAGCATATCATATGTCATTGCTTGTGGTTAAATCTATTGTGGTTAGAGTAGGGATCTAACATACTCATTTACAGACTGTGCACAAAATCAGCAAACCAGTCAGGCTCCAAGCAAATCAATTCTAGACAAGGTAGACCATCCTTTATTTAAATAAAACTTGCTTATTTAAGTGTATTCATAGTTGTACAGATTTAAAGAGAGCAACTTTAATACTATCTAGTTTTCTATATATTTTTCTCTATTTATTGTAATAGTATAAATACCTTAGAGGGGCTCCTGTTAAAGCAATACAACATTCTCCTGTCTGGTAATTTAGTTGCAGCGCCCCAGGACTTGTGAGGTGAAATATACACAGAGTGTTTACTGGAAACTCGACGTGGAGAAGTTGTGTGGCATCTTGTTGGTGGAAGAGGAGACAAAGGCGGGGCATCCTATGAATGGAATAAACAAGTTAATTACTATAAATAACAGTCTCATAGGGCATCTCTCAATAAGGTTAGTTTATTTACCCTTAATAAAGTTATAACCTTATACAAAACAAACTTTACTCCAAATAGTTTCAAGGAACATCACAGAATAATTTTTCTCACACTAATCAATACACTGCCTTATGGTGTAAATTGATACACCAGATATTAGATTCAAAAGATTTCCCTAGGAGATCAATACATAGATTCTTATAGCCAAATGACCACAGATAAAAACTGTCAAGTCGGACATATCCACAGCATGACAACTAGGATTGTAAAATGCACTTTGTGTGTGTGTGTGTTGAGTTTTGAGTAACACAAACATAGTAGAGGTCATATGGAGACTTTCCAGCTTTACTGATGGGAGAAAACCTCTGATGCCCCTATGTGCATTATTTTAGGCACACGCAGACACTAAGCTAGTGTGGTAGTTTCCTTAAATCTAGCCGGATTCAAACCAACAGCAGTAAGAGGCAAGTGGTTTCATGTCAACAACCTTACCTACTCAAACATGGATCTCCCTCTTTTTTTTCAAGTATAAACAATACAATTTTATCTGTTCACATGAAGTACAGCTATTAACAAAGCAATATTGTATAGTTTACAAAGCAAAATTGCATATGAACTTACCCCATTTTGACTTGCTGAAAATCTTAAGGCAAATGCTCGCATTTGTGTAATAAAAACCTGAAACAATATGGATACATCATATGAATAAATGCCATGATTTTCTCAATCAATCTGATCAATTCTTTAACATACTCGTGGATTTAATAAATAAAACAACATTATTACAACCACTTTTCCTGCAAGTAAACTTCATTCTGTGTTTTAACTGTGCAGCAGCTTAAACATACATGCCATAACGTCCCAGATGTCCAGGACGGTCCCAGAAATAAGGTGCCTGTCCCAGAGATGATTTATGTCCCGGTAAAAAAAATAATCTTAAATAATCTACTTTGAAGCAAGAAATTTTACATTTTTATATAATTTTATTGTCAAATTTTTATAAACTAGTCTAGAACGCTAATAACGAACAATTATCCCCGAACAGCATTGCAATAGTGACACTAATCCTTTGATTGGTATATCTATGTGCCCCTTTGATCAATTAAAAGACTAAGTGTTTACCCCTGAGCGAAGGTGTCATACACTGTAATTAACTACTGGCCAGTATAAATTTAATTCGCCTGGAGGCACTTATTAGTGGTCAAACACCATGAAAATTACCGCTAAATATGAGGTGATGAAATCTACAAGATTCAGCAAATGTTTCAGGTAAACGACATGGCTAATTGTCATTACTAAACATAGCTTTATTCTATTCTGTGACTGATTGAATTAACGATGCCTAAATATTTAAAAAAGATAGAAAAACTGTAAATAATAATTGACATTCTGTCTTTTGTTTATGGTGTCATTAAATTTGCAAGTTGTAAATACCGGTAATATAGATTGAATGCCACTTTGTAAATTAAAAAAAAAATATGTTTGCTGATCAATGACCCATCTCCAAATGAAAAGTGTCCCGGAAATGAGTAAAAAAAATTATGGCATGTATGAGCTTAAATTTAATTGCAAATGCATCTATCTATCTAGAATGTATACATTAATCAATTACATGCAGGTAAATAAAAGACCTCTAGCATAAACATATTTTAGATGTTTACATTTTAAAGAAGGAAACCAAGCTGATGTCTTTGGGTTCATTTGAAGTAAACAAGTCGATGACCATACCCACTTGGTTCATTGCCGATTTGTATATTTATATACATTAACATACCTGATTATAAAACTGTATGAGATCACCCCTCTCCTCTCCAAACTCAAAGTTTGATCCTGTACCAACCATCCTGGTAGGGGTCGGGGGATGACTACTAGGATGTGGTACAGGAAGGGTACTTGACGACCGCATTGGCATTGTCTCTGTAAATGAAAACATGGTTTGATTGGTCAAGTTAAATTGTAAAATTTACATAAAGAAAGAAAAGCATCTGTTTTAAGAAAGACAAAATACAAGACTTAAAGATCCTGTATGTTTTGTAATTGAGATTGCATATTGTGTGTATTTGCGTTTATTTATACTCACCACCGGTTGCCCATATGGGCGAGTCCTCCAAAAGAGTATTAGTCATTTTAGATTTTTGGAGGATAGTGCAATTACAGATACAGAAAGATGCCCCAATTCCAGAACTTCTCCTGGTTCTTTAGCGTGCCAAGTGTTTAAGCACCCATACACGGGACCTCGATTTAAAGTCTCATCCGAAAGACTGATTAGTAATTTTAGTTGGCCAGCCCGGGAATCGAACCCACAATGTCGAGATTACAAGTCTTGCGCTCTCACCGATTGAGCTATGCGGGCTGGCGAGGAATTGCATACCACTCTTCATTGAATTATATATGTATGTAATTATGCAAATTTGTCAATTTTCAAACATGGAAGAATATGTAAAATATGTATTGCAAATATTTGTAATTATTTAAGGTAATCATTAAATTATATGCATTCATTTCTTATTGGAAAAATTGACTTAAAATTTATAGAAAACTAAATTCGAATTACCTCCCTTTCTTTACATGAAATATTAAATTCGGTAATATCTTTATAGATAATGTTTTTTGAAACTTACAATATCGATAAATCTTAATTTGAGCATCATAATTTGTATATTAAACCATAAAAATAATGTGTTACAGGATATGTCTCTTGAAAACTGGAACCTGATTAGTTTGAGCCTTGCTATTTCTAGTCATAAGTAAAATATTCTGAATTACACTTACTTTTTTCCTTGTTTTCCTCTTTTTCCCCGTTTACAGGTGAAGAGGTACCGCTAGCCTCAGCATGGCTGCCATCACTACTTCCGGAAGTATGTCTATATCTACTGTTCAGTAAAACACTTCTATATACCTGTACAAATTACAAATAAGCCTAGAATTAAATACTGCATAGCCCTATGTACCTTACAGAGAGGGGACTGTGGGCTTAAACTGATCTTATTGGAATTATACGTCATTGAAGAAGAAAGTAAGTATAGGCTGTCTGCAATAATACTCATAATGGTAAATGCTAGGTATTGCAGATTTTAATTTGCACAAACAAATTTAAATATGAAATTGTTAAAGGGTATTCTGCTAAAGTGACATTATGCTAATTTTTTTGTTGTCAAGTTGAGCTGAATTGGCTATATATTTAAAAAGACCGACTATTATAATGGTCATTGACAAATAATAAACAATGGAAAATGTTTATGATAGAATGTAATATATAATATTTATCAATTAAAAGTTTAACTATACATTCTAGAGGATATTTATAGAATTTTCTGCGAGTTATTGATTATACACACGGCCTAGACTATAGAATTGAGAATTGAAATTTTTTGTGTATGAATATTTAAATTATTTTCCTAACTTTTCTTCTTCCATTTTATCCTCATTATATGACTTTCAATTTCTTTCTGTTACGATTAA